>NW_003852423.1:10849518-10924967 GCF_000181295.1 Otolemur garnettii
ATGTGCAGACTGTACTGGGACGCAGCTCCTGTTCTCAGGAGACACAGGGTAGGGGATGTGCAGAGTATACCAGGACGTAGCTCCTGTTCTCAGGAGACAGAGGGTAGGGGATGTGAAGGTTGTAGTGGGACACAGCTCCTGTTCTCAGGAGACACACAGGATAGGGAATGTGCAGACTGTACTGGGACGCAGCCTCTGTTTCAGGTGACTTGCAGTGTTGTGAGCATGCTGTTCTCAGAGTTATGTACATGTGTGTTCATTTCTATTTGTGAGAATGAGATCAATCCTATTTAGCTTTGAAAGAGTTTTCTGTTTTGGTTTAGAAGCTAAATAAGCAATGTAGGATGGTGCTGTCCATACACCTGTCTGGTGTCTCACTAAAGATGTGAGGACTGCTACCATATAGAAACTATTAAAATGAAGGATGTCCTATAGGCAACTATTTGGGGAAGGTTCTGGCAACTCTGCTCAGATTTCACATTAAGTTAAGACAGGATTAGTGGAGGCTAGGGAGTATTGATACTAGGAAGAATGTATATACTTCTGTGACCTGATTTTTTTCCTTAGGATGGCACTATGACAGAGGTATTGTACCCATTTATAACTGAGGCACCTGAGGCTCTGTGAGGTTAAAAAACTCACTTGGTGAGATATCACTTAGCAAGGATTAAAGTCTTAGACGCCAGTGACAGTGCTTTTTGATTACAGCATGGATGCCTTGAATACAAATGTCATATGGTTACCAGATGTCAATAACCAGCAGATTAAGTCAAATTATTTGGGGTTAATGGACATTTACATGCAAATGGGAGACAAGGATGGCAAGGATAGTTTAAGCCTGCAGATAATCTGGAAAAGATGTGGAGCAGTTGGTAGTATTGCCTCTTGGTTTAACTAAACATATTTGCATCTTGACTTGTCTGAAGTTCCACGTATATCTCCCTTACTTGATTAACTGGAAGGTCCTTGAGGATAACCGTGTGTCATGTAAGCTTCTGGTACTGAGAGAGGCTTCATGAATGAGAACTGGATTTAATCAAGTTGACTTGAATTGAAATAAAGGGAAAGAATAGAACTCTAGTAATGGAGGTGAGAGAGGGATGGAGTGGGTAGGAGCAAGGGTGGGGCTGAGAAGGAAAGAATAAAATGAGACGAATCTGCGTGGAAAGAATAGCTGACTGAATATATTCAATTTCTTGGAAGGATATCTAGAAATAACATCCATCATATTTTTTTCTTGAGAAAAAAGAAATACGCCTGTTTCTGAGAAAATAGAAGTTGGAATATCATTGCCCTCCTTGGTACTGAGAGCAATTAATACTAAATGCTCTTTCTTCCACAGTGACAAACTAGTCATGCTGTATTCTGGTCATTGATTGCCAATGCCTCATCTATAGTTAGGCTTGCGATTTATTGAATGGGTACATAAATGTATGCATTAATGAATGAATGAATGAATGAAGGCCTTGTAGAAATGGAGGCTACTGAGTGAATACCTTGTCTGAATTCCTCTTTTCACAAGTGAGAACACCAAGGCCCACTAAAGATGTAGGGGATCAAGCCTTCATTTAAACACAAAGCTGGGCCCTGAACTTAGACCTTTCACATTTCGGCTCAGAACTGTACTTTTACTGTCAGCCATACTGATAAATTACTAACAGCCCTGCTGCTGCCTGCCGGTTTCCTCCTTACAGATTGGCAGACAAGGGCTGGGGAGGTGTAGTGAGCCATCCTTGGTTACATATCCACTTTGTTTTGAATGTCAACCTGGGTGTGTTTGTGTTTGCCTTTCCCCTCCCTAATTATCGAGCTGGATAACTGTTTGCCTGCGGTGCCCCTTGGCCACCCACTGTCCAACAGATAAATCACAGACAGGCCTGGCTCCATCTGGGACTGCCTGGAAAGTTTGTACACATGAAAAGACAGTCTCCAGGTAACATCTCTCTGGCATTCTTGAGAAAGGCACTTCTTAGATTTGCCTATTTGCTTTAATCATCCCCAGCTTCACGTCCTAAAAGTCCAGGAAGAAAAAGCAGTGAATGAGTAGGCTGTCGGCTTCTCAGAAGCTTTGTGGCGAATGCTGTTGACTTTAAGGAAGCGCTCATTAACTTTTGAATTGTGCCAGTGGCTGTGTGTCCCCGCAGCCAATGATCAAAACACCATGATAGACTGAACTAAAGTGACCGCTTTTTCACAATCCTCCTCCCTTGGCTCCCCTGAAAACCACGGTCCGATATGCAGATGAATGGGAATTACGTAAGATTCCATGACAACAGCAGCAACAATAACAATCCGAACTCTAAGATGTGTGACGAGTCTCATTTCAGACGCGATTTGCTTTCTTAGGATACAATGGTAGAAGACAGTAATTGTCAACATGAATTAAGGAATTAAGTATGTAGTAGGAGCTGTGTGGAGCATCGTGTGATAGAGTCTCAATTAATCTTCACAACAATTGGATGAAGTACATACTATTCTAAATCTTGTTTTCTAAATGAATAAACTGAGAGACTGGGTGCCTTAGCTTTACACGGCTAGAAAAATATGATGTGGGCGATGAGCCCGAGTATTGGGCCCTTGGTCCTGGCCCTTAACCATAATGTTCTGCCCTCAGTAGGAGTGGTCATCCTATGACTTCATATTATTAGAGCACTTTGAAAATCGAAAAATGCTTCCATATGCATTGTCTCATTGTAGCTTCATAGGAGCACTGTCGGGTACCCAGGAAAATCTTACTATCTTCATTTTATAGACACAGAGAAGTTGGGTGAGTTTTCCAGCATCACTCAATAGCATAACCTGGGCCCTGGGTTCTGCCAGATGTTCTGTCCTATTTCAACTATATTATGCTGTTGCTGGTGTTCCCATGGTAACTTATTCTGAAGAGAAGCAGGCCTTTATAAAAAACAAAGTTCAGTGGTACAAAGTAAGATGAGACTCAAATTAATAGTTTAGGCTCAGCTACCTCTTGGCTTATACCTCTTAAATTCTCTAGGCCCCAACTAAATACTGGAGAGAAGGCTTCTCTATATTTCTTTCTGGCTGAGACAAGTGCTAAATTTGAGTTCAGCTGCTATTATTAAATAACTAAGGCAATAACTTTGAGCCTGGCCCTTTGAGAGCTAATGGAAGGAAGCCCCCGGCTCTTTTCTGTGGGCTGAAAAGCACGTGCCTTCAAATACCGTTGTCCACCCATTTAAAGTATAGAAAGTTTAATTTAGGAATCTATCATGTTATTTTTAGTAAAACGCAAATGATTAGATCATGAGATTATAGATAAGAGCAACCCTTTATTTATATTTCTGCTGAAAAGAATAAGTTCTTATAGACCATATAGCCCCTGTGCTGATGAGAACCTCCAAGACATGGAATTATACATTTTATTATATTTGTCTTAGAAACAAGAATTTGGAGAGTATCAGTTGCCTATGAATCACCAAATTCCAAAGCAGGAAAGGAATTCAGGGATTATGTTAGCAAACTCCTTTCCTTTGAGCCGTTCAAGTTAATAACTTGTCTAAGATCACAGAGCTAATGAGTAGAAGAAGAATTAGAACCCAGATTCCTGATTTTCAAGTGTGTTGAACTTTGCGCTCCATGGGCCAGTCAGGACTTGAGAGGGGAGAGCCATCTGCCAGTTGCTGTGAGTGAACTGTCTAGGGCGTAGCTCTTGAAGCATTTTCTGCTGAGTTTGGTTATTGAGGCAAAGTACATGGGGTGGGGGTGGGGGTTCTCAATTAGTTTACTCCTGTAAACTGGGAGTTAAAGCTAACCCTCAGATTGCCTGAAGAAATAGGCCCAAGTCTCTCTGATTCTTCCTGAGACTTGGTGGTCTTGACCTGAGACCTCCAAGCCATACCTATTTGCCAAGTATTTCATCCCTTGGCACCTAGTACTAACTGCCTTGATATTGCCAAAATTCCTGTGTCTCATCACTGTTTTGAGGGGGCCCACTTAGATCTTACTCGGACATTTGGGGCTCTGGATCATGCTGGTGTGTAGTGGTAATGGAGCCCACTGCTCCCACCGGGGGATTGAAATGTCTCTTTCCATCCGACCTCTTCTCTGGGCTGCAGCCTCTCCACCCTCACAACCGGGCTCTTGTACACACACTCAGACCCTTCTCCCAGGACTCATTGTCTTCCTAGTTTTATTTCTTTCTCTTTCTGCCAGTATCCACCCTGTTTTGGGTAACCATGGCAACAGGGTGAAATAGGATCCCAGTATTTGCTCACTGCCTCTGTCATCCAGTCCAGCACGCGCATTGCTGGGTCTTGTTTTTATGTTTGTTTAATGTTCCCCAGCCTAAAGTCAGACACATCTGGGCAAGGAAACGGCTCATGGTCTGGGGCAGAACCTCCCCCTGCTCCCTGGCCCCGAGACAACATTTTCAGGCATGTCTTTCTTATGTGTTAGTGTGCGTGCGTGCACACGTGTGTCCCTTGCTGCCTTGGAACATGGTGCAATATCTTCAGCTGTGTCAGAAAAGCCGGGGAGAGGGGGGAAGGGGAAATTTCACAATCTTGTTCCAGGGAAGTTTTGCTTTGCGGAGATATATTTTGGTCTTTTTCTTGGAATGTATGTAGGTTACACTTTCCAAGATTTTTGCCAGCACAGCTAATAAGGAAAGTTTGCTTTGCACTTTGGTTTGATGACTGTGCCTTGATTTAGTTTTTTATGTGGTAAGTACAGAAGATCTGTGAGAAAAATTTGGGCCTTGAGGGGGCTAGAAGGTGGGGCTCTTGGGTAGATAGAGGAAACAAAGTTTTCCTAAAGGTTTGGGATTTTCTCTAAACAATAAAAAAGAGAATTCAATCAAATCTAAAAATAATGACGAGTACATTTTCCCTGTTGATATCCTTCTAAAGTTGTCTTTTTATCACCCGTTAGTCTTAAACGCAGGAGAGTGTTATATTACTATTGTATTGCCTTAGTATGAATAAGACGAATCCTCACATTCTCAGAATATTTAAGTCCCAAACATCAAGGGCACATACCAATTATTTTTGTTTTGAAACTGTACATGCAGTCACCAGAACAGAAGACGTGTTCACGGAGGATGGGACTTCCATCCCACTGTGGCTTTGCATTCCAGAGACTAACAGTGCAACCAGAGAGTCAGGTCAGTGACTTTGATTTCAGTAAACAGCCAGAGCTGCAGTGTAAGAAGCACACCTGGAGAGAATTTCAGGGTTGGCAAAGTCTCTCATGGGCACCTTTTCCGGAAACATCCTTCTCTCTTTCACCATCCCCCACACAGGAAGGTCTCAGTCTGGTCCCAAGTCCCTTCCAGGTTCCTCTCCACTCCTCTCTGCACACCATCTCACTCTCCAGAAGCCCCTCCCGGGAGTCTGGCATTTTTCTCAGGGCTTCTTACTCTCTCTGGCTGCCTGTCCTATCCCATTTCCTTTGCACACTTCACCCCCTTGCCTCTGCAAACTCCACGTCTCCTTTTTGTAAGACTCAGCTGAAATGCCCCTTTCTTGTGATGTCTCCTTACCTTACCCTGGTTGGACAAGAGCCACGTCCAGTGCTAGGGTAGCCTCCACTTGCACCTTGCTTGTGTCTTCCTCATCCAGCTTCAGTATGTTGTCATTGTCTTTGCCCCTGCCTCCTGCCAGCCTGGGAGCTCCTTGAGAGCAAAGGCCAGTTTGGCTCAGCTCCATGTCCCCAGTTTGGCATCTCTCCAGGACATGACTGGTGCCCACTAAATATTGATAGAATAAAGGAAGAGAAGTATAAAAAATGAATTCAGATGGAGTTATTACTGTAATATGTCACCCCAAATTGTGGGCTCTTATTTTTTTAAAGTTCTAGGGAAAAGATAAGACTTAAGTTAAATGCTTTATTCTCTAATGGTAGAGATGCTACCCTAAGAGCATAAATAAATGCTTTATTCTAATGGTAGAATTTAAGGACCCAGGATATATGGGTGGGAGAGAGATGTTTGAGCAGGTGGGAATTCTTCCTACAATCTCCCAGATCTCTGCATTGGTACCTGCGGGTCTGCAGCCATTGAGTGCAGCTCTGCAGAGAAGCTCTGCTGAGAACTTGGAGCCCTCTGAGCCTGTAGTGTGGCACCATCTGAAAATGAGGTAGTCTGATAACAAATGCTTTGACACATCAGTATTTAGCCTTGCTGGAGGCCCCAGACATTAGTACTTTAAAAAAAAAAAAAGAAAACTTAAGTTTATGGATTCCAATGCAGTTTTGGTTATAGCAGAAAACTTCTAGGGATAACTTAAGATGAAAATTTTGTCTTTTTTCTTGATTTCATATACATAATATATCAAAATTGGGTTCATACAGAATACCCAGTTTATTTCCTGCTTTTTAAAATTTCATATTCAACTGTGAGCATTTTCTCCTATAAATCATCTTTTAAAAACATTTTAATAATTGTATAATTTATCCTATGGGTATCACATAAAAATGTAACTATTCCCTTATTTCTATGTCTGGAATTTGAATTTTTTTCTACTAGAAATAGCCCTTTGGTTATAAAAATAAAACAGACCAAAAGACTGATCTGAAACTATTTAATTACATCTTTAATTATTTCCTTATGATAGATTTTAAGAATTAGAATTAAAAGGCCAAAGGGCATAAACAGTTTAAAGATTTTGTATATATACTGCCAAATTTCTTAAAATTTATACTAAGTTGTTTCATTCCTGTAATATAGAAGGATTTTTATTTTACAGCATTTTCAGAAGTATTAAGCATTATCTTTTTTTTTCTTTAACAAAGTCTTTGCCAATTTGTATTTGTATTTTATGCCTTATGAGTAATGTCCAACATCTTTTTCTACGTTTGCTGGTGTCTTGATTTTCTTCTTTGACAAATCTCTGTATTTTAAGGCAGCTTTTCTTAACTGAAGTTAGTACCAGAATCCAGGGAACTAATAATAAAGCACATGGTCTTTCCTTTACAGCATTTTTCAAATTCTCAATTAACCAACCTCACCACCATATTTTATTAATTATGCTTTTATTCTCTAAGACTAAAAACAATGTTTGGTAGGGGTTTTTTCTTTTTCTTTTTTTTTGGTCTTTTTCTTTTTTGCTAATTTTTTATATCACTCTTTTGCTTGGAAACAGTGTTTAAGGTTTGTTTGTTTTTTATCCTAGCCTTAAGCTTTTTTATTTTTATAGTTATTCAATGTATTTATTACAAAAATATTGGCTTCCCTAGGAATATTAATATGGCTCTTCCACATGTTCTCTGTTTATCTAACCAAACCTATGTTTATTTAAATATATACCTAAGTATCTTAACCCAAAGATAAGTATTTGTATCACTCACCACCTTCTGAGGCGGGATTATACAAATCCTGCTCTTATCCCATTTATAACAAACCAATCTCTGAGCACTTTCACTATCTAAGTACATGTATTTATGCTGGTTAATTTTTTTTGTTATTACTGGATGTTAAGTGTTGCTGATTCCGTTCTCAAGTAAGAAACTTAAACAGAAAATATAAGCAGTGTAAGTCCTACGGGGTGATATGAATAGAGTAGTAATTTAGGTTGATTGAATCCTCTGATAACCAGATTATAACCTCCTTAGTGGTATCTAGGCTTCCTGGGGGGAAGGGATTTGAATACCTGCCCCATGGTAGCTGTAAAAAATCTATTTGTCAAATGAATGAATACAAGTAGTTAATTATATGATAATATCACACATGCACTGAGGTCTGATCATGGACCATGTTGCTGTGTGTTTACCGGTTTGAACCCATCCCTGGTTTCAGAGCACACATTCTTAGTGACTCTAGAAGAGGATCTGACCCTTATATGCTGGCTTTTTGCACTGATCCTCTGAAAACAGCATGGTGACTGGATTCTAGTAGAGGTAGAAGCATGCTAGTCAGTAATGGCAATTACTCAGCAAACATTGATTATCAGTGTCAACTATGCCCTTAGCCTTTTTTTCTTTTTCTTTTTAAACAGTAGGCCTCTGGCATTCTTCAGGGTTTTCTTGGCACTGTTGTGAATTCCCAAACCCATGCCTGTAACACATCAATCCCCTACACCCAGGGTAACAATTAGAGACAAAAATCACATTATAACTCTTATCCTAGATGGAGGGTCAGACTGCTGGTCCTATTCTCATGCAGATTTTTGCAGCAAATGCAGCTCAAATCTGTACCCCAGCAGGAGTTCAGTTCCAACAGTCATGGAATTTGGGGGTTATTTATTTATTATTATTATTATTATTTTGTAGAGACAGAGTCTCACTTTGTTGCCCGTGGTAGAGTGCCTGGAATCACACAGCGCACAGCAACCTCCAATTCCTGGGCTTAAGCGATTCTCTTGCCTCAGCCTCCCAAGTAGCTGGGACTACAGGCGCCCAGCTATTTTTTGGTTGCAGTTCAGCCAGGGCCGGGTTTGAACCCGCCACCCTCGGTATATGGGGTCAGCGCCCTACTCACTGAGCCACAGGCGCCACCCTTGGGGGTTATTTTTTAATAAGACCTGCTTGCCTCATTTCTCTGTCCCTCATTTACCCATCTATAAAATGGGGACAATTCTTGAAGAATAAATGAAGTAACGGAGAAATCATTTAGCACATGGTAATTTCTCTCTATATGTATTTTCCATTCATTTTTTAAAACTGCTTCAAAGAATGCTTCTCTTTCTTTTACTAGTTTAATTCATGTTGCCTAAAATATTCTTGTTCAAGATTCATAGCTCCAGAGAAGAGAAAATTAAAACTAAAAGATTGAATAACTTACTTTTGATCATTAGCAAAGACGTGGTAAAATATGTTCCTGAATTCAACTACTAGTTTTGATTAATGGACTTAGTTGTCACCCCTTTATAGAGACTTCGATGTAGAAACTCATGGGAGTTATACAGCTGTTATTTTGAATTCACCAACTAATTGAAATACAAGTCAAAATAACTCTCACAATTTTTAAAAAAGAGTTAAAAATTATTTTAATAAGTAGAGTTTAGTGCAGTGTATTTTCAAATTTTAAACACATTATTGTTTTATGGTCTGTTAATTCACAAACATATACGTACAAAAACATACAACATTAAGTATTTTTATGCTAAAATTACACAGAAGACTAAGGGTTCACCAAGAAATATATATTAAATACTATTGCCTAAAATAGACTTCTACTATGTCTGTACAAATTACTTTAAATTATACAAATATTTGGGATATGTCTAGCCCTGAGACTTAACTATCTGTGTACTCTTAAATGACGTAAATAGTGCTATGCCAACTTTGGCATTTATTTTTTTCCAAAATACTTAGGATCATTTTTAGTTTGCCTGAGAGCTCATGCTCTGCAAGTGTATTTGGGAGAATTGCTAGCAAAAGAGATAGTGTTCCCCAGTCTCTTGGAGGGAGGTATACGGGTCTCTGGGACATGGTTAAATAGGCTTTTTGCCAGCATACTCTTTGGAATGATCATACCCATGATAATAGAGTGTGAAAACTTGATTATTTTCAAATCTGATGAATGAGTCCAGCTGTTCTGGAGACCAGTATGGGGTCTGTAAGAACATAGGATCACAGTAAAAAGCATGTTTATCTCACTCCATCACTGCAATGAACCTTATCTCCTGGGAATTGCCTTAAAGAGTGAATCTGGACAAAGTCATGGGGGTCTATAAGTGAGTTGTTCTTAAGTTCTGGTGCAGCAGGAGACAGGACCTGAGTTGGTAAGGAGACATAAGTTAGAAAGCTCTGTATGCTCCTTAGAAAAAGATAATTTGTCACATCACCACCACTCATTTTTTAGGTCCCAGCTTACTTTGTTCAAAGAGATGCATTTTGTGGATTTATTGGATATGAAGAAATGTCTCAAGCAGTCCACTGAGCCACCAATTTAAATCTTCATTGAGCACTTTCAACACTAATATTACACTTGGTTCTTAGAGATGCACTTGTGAATATGATAACTCAAGCCTTAGGAACTTACATCCAACGGGGAAATCAGGTAGATAAATACACAACTATGTATATTTTGTCAAATGCTATGATAAAGTCAAGTACAAAGTAAGGTCCTAATCCATCTTTTTAGTGGTGGCAGTAAGATCTCCAGAGTGGCTCTGCCAGCAGGCTTCTCAGCTGCATCAAGGTCCTGAGCTCTCCAAAACAGTAGCCGGTAGCTACATGTGGCTATTTAAATTACAAATTTGTTAAAATAAAATTTAAAATTCAATTCTGAATCCCACTGTCTGCATTGCAAGTACTAAATAGTTACATGTGGCCGGTGGCTACCATATTAGACGGCACACATGAGGAACATTTCCATCATCATGGAAATTTCTGTTCAGCTGTACTTGCGTAAGCAGATTTGTAAGGTGGGAGTGAAGGGTTTTCCAAGGAGAGTAAACAGAAAGAGGTGAAGCCCAGAGATACTAGGGAGAAAAAGCATTAAAATGTAACCTACAAAAGTTACTTTTAAAAAACATATTTATTTATTTGAGAAGCATTTTTTATTTATCCTACTTGCTGCTAAGCCTTAGGCTGTAAGTTTTACAAACACACATAAAACAACAGTTGCAGCTTCTAAATAACTTACCTACATATGGACAAGGTAGAGGTCATGAAAAAATTACCATAAAGGTGTATTTGAATTTAGAGGATAGACTGGTTACTTCAAGTGTGAAGAACTGGGTGTGGAGGAGAATTTGGAGATGTAGGCCAGTCTTCAATCTCCTATCAAGTTGTTGCTTGGGATCTGGGTCTCCTGAAGAACTCTGAGGATACTGGGGGTGTGTGGGGGTGTGTGGGGTAGGGGGTGTCAAATTCTTTACCTTGGTTAAAAAAAAAAAATTCAAGTTTCACAAAGTTCTTCCAGCATTAGGGTTCAGCAAGCAACTGGGAAACTGAGGCTCTTCCCACTGGCATATTTATTAATGTCGTTCTACTAAATCTGCCCTGCATACAATAGAGATCTTACATGGCTGTGCCAATTTACAGGGAGTCCTCTCTCTCCTAAAAGGTGTTAGATGGATTAGTTTAGGGAAAGTTGAGCCAGATCTTGTTTGCATTAGGTGGCTGAAAAAAGGATTGGGGGTGGGGTTGTTAAGGATTATGCAAATCACTGGAGGCTGATAGTAGGTTGAAAGCTGGGGAAGTGTCTGTAAAAGCAGCTTTTGTGCACCAAAAGGTGGGGGAACTGGGAAGAGCAGTTCTGGGTGAGTTGTGGGGTAGGTAACAGGCAGACCTGATGAAAGTGTCCAGGAACAACTCTGTACACAGAGGAGTTTTGTTCTCTGAATGGTAACTTGCAGGCTGATTTCTTGATGACAGAATCTTTTCAGTGACGACTTCCCTTTCTGTTTGGTAATCTTCCTCTGCTGGGAGTGTCTGCAATGTGCCGTCAGTCTTCCTTATTGTGGAAGCTACCCTGTCTTCCATTTCTAGGGTTCTGGTGTTCTTTGTTGTTTGGGAAGACTTAGTCGCAGAATCCTTATGAAGGATTTCTCCCAGTCATCGGGAAGAGAAAGATTCAGGATCAAGATCTTTTTTTTTTTTTTGAGACAGAGTCTCACTTTATTGCCCTGGATGGAGTGCTGTGGCGTCACAGTTCACTGCAACCTCAAACTCCTGGACGTCAGCTATTCTCTTGCCTCAGTCTCCCAAGTAGCTGGGACTATAGGCGCCTGCCACAATGCCCGGCTGTTTTTGTTGTTGTTGCAGTTGTCATTGTTGTTTTAGCTGGTCTGGGCCAGGTTCAAACCCTCCAGTCCCTGTGTATGTGGCTGTGCCCTACCCACTGAGCTATGGGCACTGCTGACAAGATCTCCTTAACTAAAAATATTGTAATGTGCTAACACTGAGCTTGAGATCAGATGGTTAGAAATTGTGTGAAAAATTGAGCAAAGTAAAGGAAAAAACACTTTTCCATATCACTGTTTAAAATCTCCTTTGAACCGAGGTAAGTGAGGCTTTCATCTTCATGCACTTCTAGTAGAAAATCCTATTAAAGCTCATGTAACTCTGGCTCAGCATCTGTAGGCCAGCAACTAGGGCGCAGCCACATACACCAGAGCTGGTGGGTTCAAATCCAGCCCGGGCCTGCCAAACAGCAATGACAAACCTCTCCTTCCCCCCGCCAAAAAGCTGGCCAGCACCTATAGTCCTAGCGACTTGGGAGGCTGAGGCAAGAGAATCACTTAAGCCCAAGAATTTGAGGTTGCTGTGAGCTGTAATGCCATGGCACTCCACCCGGGGCGACATAGTGAGACTCTGTCTCAAAAAAAAAAAAAAAAAACACACACACAACCTCATGGAACTCTTTGAAAAATAAAAATCCAATTGGAAAGATGGCATGAATTGCTTGAAAGAAAGGAGAATTTTTTTTTCATTTGGATTGTAATTTTTTAAATGTAGTTAAATGTAGTTGGATATTTACTCAAGCAAGAAAAATTCCAAAAAGACGGATTTTATCTGAATATTATGTTTTTAGCTTTTTAGGACCATTGTGAACATACTACCTGGCCATGAGGGGATTTTTTTTTCCTTACACACTTGTTAAATTAACTAACTTGGTAATTAGTTTGTTCGACTAAAGGTTTTTGAGTTACCCAGAATGTTGTGGAATTGACCATAGTTCAGAAGGCTTACAGTGTTCCCCCTAGAACTCCAAGGTGGATCTTCTGCAAGCAATTCTATTAAAGGCAGGCCTGGACTCTCACTCAGGGTGGTGTTACTAAAGTGTGTTTAAAAGTCAGTCATTCAGAACTCAAAACATGGTTTTCCTCTCAAGGAATATCAAAGATGGTTACTTTCCCAGGACTGCCCACAAAAGCCTTTTATTCCGTAATATATCTGAAGGAGGCTCCCTACGCGTGTTGACAGAAGAATGAAGTAGCTCAGGACAGATAGGCTCCCCCGTCCTCACCCCACCACCCCTGAGGACACCACTTTTTATTGGCTGGGAAACAGTCCCCTGGACTTCAGGGGTAAGGAAAGGAAACATGTTTCTTTATAAGGGGACTCTAACCCCGAAACTAACCCTGGAACAGCCTTTCGTAGAGTGAGTGTTTATCAGTTAAGATGCGTCACCTTTAAGATAGCTCAGTGCCTCTGGCTTTAAGTACATTTTGAACTTTCTCTTGTATTACCGTGAGCTCCACTGTGGCTGTGTCTGCATCATTACTGCATTTAGAAACCAGAGAAATGATGATCACATGACGGTAGACATCAATGTCCCTGGGATTCCGTGTTAGTAAGAGCCTGCATCTCCCACCGGCTTAAGATAGTAACGTTTTCATAGCCCTTAAAAATAGCCACAGGGTGCTGTTCCCACATTTGGTTGATACATTGTGACCTTTCCGTGTCTCAATATTTGATTCTTTTTATCAGGGAAGTCAGAGACAAGAATGATGGAGATGATCAGAAAGATGAAATCTACCCCCTGCAAGGGCTGAGCCGATGGAAGCGATTCTCTGTGCTTACTCCATACTTATATTAGAAGGAGGGCGAGCTCTTCATCTGCTGATCATCCATAATGCCCACAGTGTCTGAGATGTGTGCTACCTCCCAACTGTATCTATGATCCCTTCAAGCATAAGTCATTACCCACCAATCCTCATTCACCTGCCATTATTGCTTGAGAATTTTCTAACCAGTGTCACAGATTGTTGCTTTTTTGGTTTTGCTTTCTCTAAGCAAGAGTTCGGACTCGGATGACAGTGTAGACCCTGAAACGATGGCTCATTGTCCATAGTGATCCAAGGCTATTAGTGACAAAAGGAAGAGGGAGAACCCCCAGGGAAGTAGACATTAGAAAACCCAGGAAATTATTTATTTCTGTGTTGGTTTGTTAGAACTACCAAGACACAGTTTCTGCAGACTGCGTGGCTTAAACAGAAATGTATTGTCTCACGACTCTGGAAATTGGAAGTTCCCAGTCAAGGTATAAGCAGGGATCGTTTTTTATGAGGACCGTGGGCGGGAGACTGTGCCAGGCCTCTGCCCTCAGCTTGTAGACGGCTGCCTTCTCCCTGCGACTTCACCTGTTCCTCCTGATGTGTGCGCCTGGGTCCTAATATCCTCTTCTTACGAGGACCTCATTCATAATGGATTAGGGCTTGCCCTAGTCACCTCATTTTACCTTAATTACCCCTTTAAAGGCCCTATGTCCAAATACAGTCCTGTTAGGAATTTGTTGGGGGGAGGGGAGAGGAACATAAGTCAGCCCCTAACAGCTCTCTAAAGTAAATATGAAGATTACTTAAATCTTAAAATCTTTTTTTTGCTTGTTTGTTTGTTTCAGCAGGCCCGGGCCAGGTTCAAACCTACCACCCCCGGTGCACAGGACCAGTGCTCTAACCACTGAGCTATACATGCCCAGCATTTAAAACCTTAAACAAAAATCTGGCCAGGACCCTATGATTTGCCCTGGCAATATCAAACCTTGAATTCCAGTGGAAGTGCTTTGAGAACCCGTAAAGCCCAGCTGTGCTGGGTTGGCCTTTCCAGTGAAGACCTCTCCCTAGACAAATACAGTCGTTTGCAGACTGGTTCGTTTCTGAAGTCGAAAGCAAGCAAGAGGGGTACCCAGGGTACACGTTTAAGAAAGCTCCACTCTCAGGGTTCTAGGAATGCTGACTTTGCACTTGATCCATTCCCACGACTGTGCGAGTGAGCTGTGCCCTGGCACCGCTCTTGCTCCACCCTGATCCCAGCACTTCTGTGGGAGAAGGTTAAAAGATGTCCTTCATTGGTCAATCGTGTCACTCTTTCAACCACATTTTGGCAAACACTAGTACTTAACTGTTCCTGAAAGTGGACTGAATGTGAGTGCTACCGGGGGGTCAGGGAGGGAATATGGGTCCCAAGGCATCATCACCTTTTTATTAGCAACAGCTACTGAACTGGGTGGGAATAGACTTTGAGGTCCTTGTGCCTCTACATTTGTGACTCTGTGGGATGCTTGCCCTTATGTGGCCATATTCTTAGCCTTGGTGTGAGGTGATGACCGAGACAACAGCCCAGAATTTGGGAAGGGGTTCCACCCCCCACTTTGTGAGTCCATAGCCAGGCTCAGGATATGCTGAGGTCTTTGGTATTGTGTCCGTGCAGTGATCCCTGTAGAACTGTCCAGCTCTCTTCTGAGAGCCGAGCAGTCACAGGCATATCTCATCACAGCCGGTGGCTGTGGCCTCTGCCGTGAACTTTAGAAACCTATTTGTGCCACAGCAGAGCAGGTGACCCTCACTTGTGGAGCATACGACTGCTCTAGCAGCGTGCGGGGGCTGTCTAGACAGGACAGAGATTTCCCTCTTACCCCCTGCGTGCAACCCCAATGTTTTCCTTCAAGAGGCTCCTCAGACGCCTTGTGGGAAGTGGATGTTTCTACTCACTAGCTCAGCTCAGTGCCTTGATGTGAACATTTAGCCAGAGCCCGGCTAAATATTTCCTCATTCTCTGGGGATGATAAAAGCCGTCTCTACTCTCTCATCTGACTATTGAAAATGTACTGGCCAAATGTGGGGGCTCAAGCCTGTAATCCTCGCTCTCTGGGAGGCTGAGGCAGGAGCATCACTTGAGGTCAGGAGTCTGAGACCAGCCTGAGTGACAGCAAGATCCCATCTCTACCAAAAATAGAACAAGAAAAAAAAAATAGCCAAGTGTGGTGGCACATGCCTATAGTCCCAGCTACTTGGAGGCTGGGGTGGAGGATTGCGTGAGCCCAGGAGTTTGAGGTTGCTGTGAGCCATGATCATGCCATTGTAGCCTCAAAAAAAAAAAAAAGAAGGAAAATTAAAAAGCTGTAGAATTTTCTTTAGAAGTCGATCTCTCAGGAGATCCAAAGCTAATTTTGCAATGGGCTTCTTTTGTGGTGTTATATGAAAGGTTCACCATTAATATTAGCAAAAAGAAATTCTCTAGTGACATGAGGGGAGAGAAAATTTGGTTCTAAGAGCAGCCTGCTGGTTACTTTCACCTTCTCTTATTCCATGTAGAGCAACAAGAAAAATTACATGCATTGTGACATCAGTCTATCATGGCCAACTTTAACATTATGAAGGGTAATTGCAGCTAAATAAAATGATCTGTTTTGTTCTGTGGGTTTTCTGTTTGGGGAAGTTTTCTTTTCAAGACAATCTCACTCTGTTGCCCAGGCTAGAGTACCAGGGTGTCAGCCTAGCTCACAGCAAACTCAGACTCCTAGATTCAAGAGATCCTCCTGCCTCAGCCTCCTGAGTACTTGGGACTACAGGTGCCCACCACAATGCTCGGCTAATTTTTCTCTTTTTAGTAGAGATGGGAGTGTTGCAGGCTGGTTCAGGCTGGTTTTGAACTCATGAGATTTTCAGAGTGCAGAGCCCCCACGTCCAGCCCTAAATAAAATAATCGAAGACCAGGCTCTTTGCCTCTTTGCCTTCTTGTCCTGGCAATGGAGGACCATTGGCCGTGCATGGCGAATGTATCCTGCTTTTTAAGCCGACCTTTCTCTTCCTCGATAAACTTTTCTCATGCTTGCCTTAAAAAAAAAAAAAACCTAAGACCTTGCAGCTGAGTGCGGGTCCCTGGACCCACAGCACCACCTGGGATCTTGTCAGAAAGGCGGAATCTTCACCCTCACCTCAGACCTGCAGTTTACTGAGACGCTCAGGAGGTTTGCAGGCACGTTGAAATGTGGGAGGTGCTGATCTAGGAACTAGTGAACCTGAGACGGGAATAATCTGAATTACCTTCTCGACCCAGAAGCTGATAACGTTAGCAGCTGTTCCAGAAGACAGTCTTTCCTACCAAGTCCTTTTGCAGATGGCACCACCTGCCTTATCCATTCTGTTCAGAGACCCCTTCAAGTTTCTAATGAAGCTTAATTGATTAGCTCTATTTGTGAAAAACTCTAGCCCTAATAAGCACACTCCCACTGGGTACACAACTAAATAGTTTATGAGGTAATTCGTATTTTAATGTCTTTCCTAATGAGCCCTTTCAGTAATGAAATCCCCTGAGAAAATGTTATTGGTTCACAGACATTTCTTAGGCTACAGAGCGGGAAGCCTGATGGAGGTGGAAGCATTAGGCTCAAGGGCAGAAAATAGTTTTGATTTCAAAACAACTCAGATCGGTTTTTCTTTTTCCCCTCAAAAAATATTTCAAAGAAGGCTTCTTATACCTTATGTGCCACACCCCTATCCTCTCAATGGCTGTCTGTATTAGAGACAAGACTTTTGTTCCTGAGGCAGTTCTGGAACTTTCTGCCTCTACAGCAAGTAAGTAGTATGAAGGCTGCCAAGGGGTCTAGTCTCAGATGCACAAGGAAGACACGTGGAGAGGAAGAGAAAAGGACAACACAGATGTGCGTGTGCACACACGTGTGCAGACACACACTCACACAGCCCTGCCTGTGACTCACCATCCTTCCAGGGTCTGTATTTGAAATCTCTGCAGCCTCCCTTCTGTAATAGTTGAGTGCAGCCCTCACTCCTCATTATGGCTAAAGCCAAAAGGAATCCCATAATGAGAAAGCAGCGTTTAGAACTGCGAAGTGGCTGAACAAGGAGATAGTTACCTGTAGCATGACAGAGTTCTGTGCAAAGGGGGTTTAAGCCAATTCCCTTTGTGTAAGGGAGGAAACATGGTCAGAGGGTTTGTTGGCAGCTGTCTGGAACCTAAAATGGTGCAGGACTTACCTCTCTGCACCAAGGGCTGAGCGAGAGTAGAGCACATATTCTTGACCCCTAATTTGAAACTTGACAGGCAGGCAGGAGGACCTGTCTCACTGTGTTTTCTCCAGCCTCTCCAACTGAGGAAGCTTCGGACTCTGAGCTGGGCTGGCCGGGCTGACATTATGCCTGTGGCCTGTCCTGCCTATGATGGAAAGGCGGAGCCTGACCTTACTTTGCATACCATAAAGATCAAAGCCTGATAGCATGTATTAGATGAAGAAAAACAGAATTTGTTTACCGGATTTGCCCTTTAATTCACAAAGTCACCCCTCCCCAGAAGGAACACGCTTCTTTCTCTGTTGGACACAGGAGACAGACTAGAATCCTGGAAGGTGTCCTTGAGAGGCCCCTCTTGAATCACCTCTGTTCTTGTAGGAGAAAAGCCAGAACAATGTGCCAGAGCCAATGAATGTATTCCAATTGGGCCTATGGCCATGTGGCTGGCTTCAGATAATGTTTTTTCACTTGATGGCTTTGGATAAGCAGGATAAAAATTAAATGACTTAGTAGGCCATGAGTTTTAATAACACGTCTGTAGGTCACTAGGACCAGAGACAGTGTAGTGTTTTGTTTTCTTGCAGGCAAGGTCTGAGTTTCCTTCCTTCATGGTAGTCTCTGCAAGTCCTAATCCATACAAGCCAAGTTTAGAGGTAAATCCCTTCATCTGTGGGCATCTCCGGTTTTTATGAGTGAGACAAGCAAATAAATGTGTAGGCCTCCTTGAAATCCATGTTATAACTCTAGCTGTCATCAATAGAAAGAACAATGTGTGGACAGGGGAAAGCTCTTTCCTCAAAGCCAAAGTCTTGCATTCTGAGAGTGACCCTGTTAAAACTAAAAAGAATGTGTCTAAGCTAAGGAGGATGAATTACTAGAGCTGAGTGTTAGGAAATGAGAAGAATCCCAGAGTTCTGGAGAATACTCTTCAGGTGCCCTGGGCAGGCTTTGTAGAGGTACCTTCATCCCTGGGGAGCGAGACTACAGTATCTCTGGTTGAATGAAGCTAGAACTTGGCTTTGGAGCATGACACTGAGCAAAGAAGCCTCTGCTCAAACAGGCTTGAGTTCCCCTGGTGTGCTTCTGAGGAGAAGCAGGCTGCGTGGGTCCAGCATACAGTCAGGAATTTAGAATGGTTTGTAGTTTGCAGTTGCCCTGGACAGTGAGTTTGTGTGGCTCTGTGAGGTTCTGCCTAGAAAGGAACACAATGCAAGGAGGGGAGGAAAATCCTTACACAGCTTTAATCTTGTTTGTGCTCCCAGTGTCACAGCAGCTTTTGTGCAGGGGCAAAGAAAGTGACCAGAGAGTGGGTGACTGTGATTTATTTATTTGATTTTCTCACTTAAGGATCAATGAGAATTTAATGCTTTTGAAAGTTCAGGCTCCTACTGAAGCTACCTTGGGCCACTTGTAACTTTCCTTGTGGAGGATAACTGGGGGCCAGGGGAAGGATGTGTAAGTAGAATCCAAGCCTGGCTTCTATGGCACATGCTCTGACCCTTCATTCTCTGGGTGTTCCAGCATGGGTGAAAGCAGAAACCTCAAAACAGGGTGGTAATTTCCCCAACTTCTCCAAACCACGTTCTAGGTGAGACAAGTCAGCTCCTTCTCATTTACTTATGAGTTAATTGGTGTTTAAACACAATTCTCCAGGCCAGTGATTTATTTTAATAATATGTTAGCCCCTTGGCAGGCCCATGACTTCATGACTGCAGCAGTGGGGAAAGGGCACACCGCCCTGCTGGATGTCTCCGTGCTCCATGGCTGATTTATAAGGTGTTGCTATGATCTGAGTTATTCTTGCCTCCTCTGTTGTAAGCCCATGGAGTGACACCCCACTGTTGAGCATCCACTTGCTTCAAAGGGTGGTTAAAATAAGTGGGTTGAACACAACTAACTCAGATGAAATTATTCTTGAGCAGGAAATTATAGGATACCATGAATTGTGAGGCTGTTGTATATTGGCTGAATCTGATCAGTTTCCATGTGTTCATTGATTGTTGCCTTTATTAAAACAAAAGATTGTAGATTCTGGTATTACATCAGTCATCTGCCTTTTATAGGTCTCGTTACACCAATGTCCATAATGATGGAGTCAGCTGACTTTTCAAGACAGTCTTTAAGGTTATTTTGTGTTTATTGGGTTGCTAGGGGTACCCAATACTTCAGTATTAGTAGAAGAAGTGTTTAATGCAATCGCCAGATTTTTGTGCAAGATAAATAGTTTTACATGTCTCAGAAGTAGAATCCAATTGCCCAAGAAGTTGGCCAACAGCTGAAATTTGACATCATTCTTGGCAACTAATAATTTTAAAAAAAGGCATACAATATAAAAAGTACACTTTATCTTTTCTAGATAGAATATTAGACTGCAAATATAACTTTTAATAACAAATTAATGTAGGTAAATGATAAAGAATATTTTCTTAATGTTAGTCCTCACAATGGACAACATTTCAAATGGAAATAAATATTTTTTCCTTTAGATTTTGTAAAAATATACATATATAGCATATATATATATTACAGAGCACAATAATATAACAAATAGCTGTGAACCCAGCACCCAGCCCTGGCAGGAGAGCATCAGCAGTCATTTCTAGCAACCAAAGTCTCCTTCCATGTCTGTCTTCCTGCCTAAGCTCACCACTATCCCAAGATTTGTGTTCCTTATTCCTTGCCATTTAAAAAATAATCTTATCCCATATACATGTGTATTTTAACAAGACATTGGTTAATTTTGCTTGTTTTTGAGCTTTAGATGAAATGGCATGTAGTATGGTGCTGTCTGGACTTACTTTTTCACTCAACATTATGTATTTTTGACAAGAAAATTTGTAGATCCCATTTTGAAGGAGAGGATGGCTGTTTGCTAATTATTTTTAGTCTGTACCGTAGATACTTGATATACAAGAAATATAAGGAATAAATGTTGAGACTTACTGTGAGCTGTGTAATTCTTTTTATGTTAGAGTTAGAGATCCTTGTAGTTTTCATACGTGTATTTTAATTAATAAAAGCTGATTAAAACATATGAATGGAGGCTTATTTTGATGCTTCTGCAATGTGGTAATTAAACCCAGAGAAGATATATTTTCTATGACACATTTACACCTTATTATTACAACATGTAATCATTGTCAAATTAGACTTATATTAAATACCCATTTTAACTATATAATTGAAGTGTCATGAAGTAAAATCTGATTATTATGGAATGAATTAACCAGGCGATGAAGTTTCAGGTTCCCATCAGCTTTCAGAACTCAACATGGGCCTAATTATCTCTGTGGAATCTTCCAATTTTCTATCTAGTTGAGTACAGATTCTGAAAAGTTTTAAGGTCAGAAATGGAATGTTTGATTATGTTATCAAGAATTAAACACCATATCCCTGAGGGAAAGGTTTTGCATTAGATTCCCTAGGCTTCTTCCAAACAAATATGAAGGCAGTGTTTTCCCTTTCCTCATCAGCCCACAAATACAGCTGTTTGACTGCTCAAAAGCCTGGGAAGCAGCAGGTAGCACAAGGCGACTAAGCCTGGGGCCAGTGGGGAGGGGAGGGAAGAGTGAGGATAGCCATGCCTCCCTCTCTCTGCATCTTTCTTTTGTTTGTTTGATGCCAGTCAAGTGCTATGGCATCACAGCTCACAGCAACATCCAGCTCTTGGGCTTAGGACATTCTCTTGCCTTAGCCTCCCGAGTAGCTGGGACTACAGGCACCCACCACAATGCCCAGCTATTTTTTTTTTGTTGTTGCAGTTTGCCCGGGGCTGGGTTTGAACCCACCACCTCTGTATATGGGGCCGGCACCCTACTCGTTGAGCCACAGGTGCCACCCATCTCTCTCTGCATGCTTATTAACTCAAATGCCATTCCTGGCATGTTGAGGAAGTCATAACACTGCTTTGAAGGGACTACCACTGTTATCATTGTGTCAGGAAAGAGCTAGCAGCACCTTTGGAATGTGTATGTGAGTCATGGGAAGATCTGGTGGATTTTGGCTATGACACCTTTCACATTTCAGCAAAGACAGGTTAAATGAGCCATTTCAGAGCTGCCTGGTTCTCTACTCAGTGATAGAGTTACTTGTGGTTTGCAAATGTCTAGGAGGATCCAGTGCCTTCTAAAAAAAATTGCCTCCTTAGTTATGCAGAATTTTGTATATTCTATAACACTCATCTTATTTTTTCTTTTAATTATTAGTGTAATTTTTAAACTTTTACTTTGAAATCACTTTAGACTTATAGAAAGTTGCAAATCCCATACCGAGAGTTCCCAGATACACCAAGCTTTCTCATTTCTCTCCAGTGTTAACCTCTCACATAACCATGATTTAATTATCAAAACCAGGAGATTGGTGTTGCGGCAATGCTTTATTCATGGTTGCTTATTTTTTCCTACTACTTTTTCTCTGTTCCAGCACCAGATTGCATTTAGTTGCCATGTCTCCTTTGTCTCTTTTAATCTGTGACAGTTTCTCAATCTTTTCTTGTCTTTTATGGTCTTGACATTTTTTTAAGAGCACTAGTCAGTCATCTGTAGAATGTGCTTCCATTTGTGTTTGGTATTTTTTCATGAAGCTTGGTTTTGACGGATGTTTCCGAGATGACCTGGTGCCCTTTTTAGTGCTTCATGGCAGGGGTACTTGGTGATGATAAATCTTATCAATGGAGATGTTATCCTGAACACTTGGTTAAAGTGATACCTGCCAGGTTTCTCCACTGTGATGTTACTGTCCTTCTCCTTGTAATTGACACATTTCTCAGCAGAATATTTTGAGAGGAACATCACATAGAGATCTGAACTTGGGAAATAAATATGGATGTAATTTCTTGCATTAACAAAGGGATTCTTCCTTTTGCCAAAGGATTCAGTCTAGGATTTTATTTATTTATTTATTTATTTAGAGACAGAGTCTAACTGTGTAGCCTTCAGTGGAGTGCTGGGGTGTCACAGTGCACAGCAACCTCAAACTCTTGGGCTTAAGTGATTCTCTCGCCTCAGCCTCCCAAGTAGCTGGGACTACAGGGGCTTGCCTCAATACCCAGCTATTTGTTGTTGTTGTCGTTGTTGTCATTGTTATTTAGCAGACCCAGGCTGGGTTTGAACCTACCATTCCTGGTGTATGTGGCCTATGCCCTAGCCGCTGAGCTACAGGCTCTGAGCCTAGCATTTGATTTTAAATTGCCATCTCAGTTCTAGTACATTTAAAATATGGCTTGTCTAATAAATGTTGGAAGTCAACAACTTTTTGAGAAAAATGTCTACTACAGTGTCCTCTCTGAGCATAATGTCTGTCTTCTCAAATATTACATGAATACGTATATATTATCACCCCCATGTACATATTTTAATAATTAGAAAATAACATTAGAATTTCACATATCTGGCAGGTCACTGAAAGAAGAAATAAGACCTTATTTTCTACTCTCTACTGTTCTCAAAAAGTAATTTTTTTTTGCTATCAAAAATAGCTATAGAAGTAGAAAGCAATGTTTCAAGAGATGCTGTTCTATAACAGGATACCAAAGTAGATGGGTTAAAAGGATGTTAATTACATGTGCACATATAAGTCTACTTTATAGAAGAGAATCTGACAAGATATGCCAAGCACCGTGAGGGTTTTAGTTTTGAGGATGTCTATATCCTTCAATTCTACCCCCCAAAAAAATCAATCCTAAGAAAATAATCAGGAACCCTAGCAGAGATTAACATTCAAGGACATTTACTGTAGGGCTATTATATAGCGCTTCCTTATGCATATTAAGGAAGTGATTTGGGAAATTGGTAATAATAGAAGTGACCAATAATTAGGAAATCATGAAATGTTTTGCAACAATTAAAATTCTGTTTTCAAAAAACAAATAATGTCATGAGAAAATACTCAAGTGACCATAATAATGTCATGTGAAAACATTAGAAATAATATTGTCTACATAATATTTCCCTAATATCACTCTCTTACATACATACAGGCACAGAGTGGGTGGGAATACTAAAGATAAGAAAATCATCTTTAGGTATTAGAATCATGACAGTATTAATTTTCTACTTTATGCTTGTTTTTTGGTTCTTTTACTATGGATTTCATTTATTAACAAGAAAAAACATTTTTGAGAATTTAAGATTAGCAGGTGTCCTTTGGGGAGATGGAGTCTTTGAAACCTCTTTGCAATCCTCCTTAACAACATTGTAGATTATAACTTTGAAAACAGCTACATGGTTTATTAGTTGTTTAGTATAAATATTGACTCTAAATATTGATATGTATATGTATATGTATGCCACCCATTTATAGAGAGCCATTATAAATGGCTGGTTAAGTAAAATAAGTGAAGTTTTTAAAATTAAATCTATATTTGAAGAAAAAGATTCAGTCTAGATTTTCCTTGGTTGACTTTCTAGAACTTTCTAAGTAGAAAATCTATAGGATCTAAGAATTGTGATGCAAGAAAAGATGAGAGAAGGCTGACCCTACAAGGAAATATAGTTTTTTAGGAAAAAAAAAGGGGGGGGGGTATTTTTTCTATTATTCTTTCCAAGGTTAGTCTTTAAAACTAAACTTTAAAAAAAAACCTTCCCTCAACCCCATCAAATTGCAGAGAGCCAAATATCTAGCTTTCATTTTTAATCAAACAGGCTAAATATTCATGTTTATGTCCCTAAATGAAACTTTTGTATGCAGCGTTCCCCTCCATCTGCATGAATGGTGGCATTGTGGCTGGGTGAGGTCACTACAGAAGGGAGAGTGAGGTAAGAACACAGCTGAATCTACAGGCTTTTCTGCTGCATGGTGCACCGACTCGTTCTTAAAGCCACAGAACGGCCATTCTCACACCAAAGGCCCTCGGGTTGTTGGTGCCGGGCTGCGGCCCTGCTTGCCTGTGTGTAGTGATGGCACTGTATGGCATGAATAATTCAAGGGCTCTGAGAGAGAGCCAGAACGGCGAGAAGTAGCATGTGGCCAGAGCTAACGGCAATGTGATAGTTTCTGCTCCTTTAAACATCCACGCTGGCCACCTGCTCTCAAAGCAAAAGATGGTACCTCCTGTTTCCTACCATCCTGTCCCAAGATCCGTGAGGGATTGTTCCGTGGCTGTGGGACCCTACTGGGGGCGCACGTCCCTCCCGAGCAGTGGCGGGCTAAGTCAGCAGCAGCTTAGTTACAGGTGCATGTCAGTTCATATTTTACCTCCATTTCCTACTAACTTAGAGGAATGAGTCAGTTGCCAGAGCACGCTGGCAAGCAGCCCCCAGCCAACGCCGTCCTTATTAGAGCTGGGAGAACGTGAAGAAAGCTCGCCCCTCTTTCCTTTCCCCCGTAAGCTTTCCAAGCTTTTTACTCCTGTTTTACAATGGAGACAGATCTTTTGCTCTCCCCTCAGCAGCAAGAGTATCCACTTTAAATAAGATATTTTCAAGATATGGAGACCATGGCTCTACTGGTCTCTGTCTTGGTGGGTGTCATGATATGAGGAATAATATCAGCTTTTAAAACTTTTTCTGGAAAACTGTTACACCTGAGGCCTGAGTGTATAAACCCCCCCATAAAGAGATAGTCCTCCCTGAAAGTAAACTGCAAGAATGGGTAAGGTTGACCCTTTAAAATTCCCGAATCCTATAGGTTGCATTTTGTAGGGGGTTAGAATGGGGGGTAAAAGAGAGCTTAGGATTGACTGGCACAGGCATTATGGGTTATATGATCCATGCCCTTGAGAAGTTTGTTGCCGAGAGGAAGTAGCATGGAGGTTCAGGGAAGGAAGACCCACATCTGGCCTTGGGGGACATGCAGGAAAAGTTGATGAAGGGTGAAGGAAATGAACAGGTCACTGAAGGAGAAACAGGCTTTGTCATCTCCAGTTGAGGAAAATGGTGTGAAGAGAAGGGTGGCGGTGCCTTATTTATAATAGCTGCCCAGATAGAACCTCTGGAATAAATCACTCAGATGACTGACAAGCCAGTCTCTCTGTTCCGGGATCAGCAGTAGACAGACTGGGTTGAGAGATGGGTTCATGTGGGAGAGGCTGGAAGTCTACTTGGCCAGGCAGCCTGGGTTCTAGCCAGACCATCGAGGCTCTGGAATGCCAGCCTAAGGAAATGGTCATTAACTTTAGGCAACAATGAGTCACTGGAGGATTATGAGTAGGGAGCAAATCGGTTTTTCTGGGAGATGAATCTGGCTGGGATGTGCAAGAAGTACAGATGTATCAGCTAATAATAACCAGAGAAAAGTCTCTATGTTAGGATGGTACAAGTTCCACTTTGGGTGGTGTTAAACAATGATTGAATGATGGGCACTGCTCCTTTCTGCTGAAGGCTGTGGAGCATTGATCCTAACAGTCGCTCACTATGAAAAGAATAGAGGGCCGGGTGCGGTGGCTCACGCCTGTAATCCCAGCACTTAGGAGGCCAAGGTGAGTGAATTGATTGAACTCACTGGATCGAGTCCAGAGAGAGACCTCAGCTCTAAAAATAGCTGGGCGTTGTGGTGGGTGCCTGTAGTACCAGCTACTCAGGAGGCCAAGGCAAGCGAATCACTTAAGCCCCAGAGTTTGAGGTTGCTGTGAGCTGTGATGACACAGCACTCTACCAAGGGCAATAAAGTGAGACTCTGTCTCAAAAAAATAAGAATGAAGTGAATGCTGTCAGCCAAAGACCCGACTCTATTACTCAGGGACCCCCTAAAATCTACAGGTACTAGAGGGCAGAGTGTATTTTTGAAGTGTTTCAGAGATCTCTCAGTTCATTCATCTACTCAGACCTACTGTGTGCCAGGATCATGGTAGTCCCTGGGGTGTTCAAAGAGAAAAAATATTTATCCTGCCTTCTCAAGAAACCTTACATCTAATTGCTATTGGTTTTTTTAGACAGAACATAGGAGGGTACAGCATAGGTGCTGCTGCTGTGTGCAAACCCTCCTCCTGGAGGGATCCACCTAGATGTTGAATTCACCTCGCTGTGAATCTGTGGCCCTGCATATGGGAGAGAAGTGGAAGGGTCTGGTCACGGCCAGAGGAAGGACCTGCCAGCTCCCTTTCTCCCTCAGTGAAAGTTAACTGGGTCTGAGTAGCCCTTGCCTTTCAAGTGGGATGGAGTGCCGTGTATTTTGCACTTGAACGGGAATTTTTTTCAGAAGTTTCAGTTGAGGATCTGAAATACCCCTAACTGCTAGGACTACCACTGTTGCTAACTCCTCAGGCACCATATTGGTTATTAGTATCAGCCACAACTGGATACTCTGAAGTGGACAAACAGTTTAACTAGCGTTCAGAGACATTTGTTGGAAGTCAACAACATTAGAGAGTGAGACAGAGAGATCAAGTAGCTTTCCTGGTATGGTGTTTAAATTGTTCTCTTGTGAATAATTAGTTCAGGCACTCACCTTTTTAAGATTGTATAATGAGCCATTAATAAATCGATTTGGACAATCTGTAACATGCCGTTTACAGGTACCAAGTTAAACACCGTCACTACCCACCCCGCTGCAATATTGCCAGTTACAGTTATTTTTTTTTTAGCACATTCTTTCACAGTGTTTTTCCTAAGCCAAGCACCATTCAAAATGTTTTATAAATATTAATACAGTGAATTTTTATAGCACTCTTACAAGATGTTTACTAATATTATCCTCTTTAGCAGAGGAGAGAATTGAGACCTAGGAAGATTAAATGATTTACCCGAAGTCACACAGTTAGTAAATAGCAGAGGTGACATTTAAACCAAACAGTCTCACTCCTGGGGTTCATGCCCTTGACAGGAGGCAGCAGTCTGAGGAAGGGAATATAGAGGGATATTAATTACGATAATAGTGGTGTCAGTGCTGCAGGACGGGTCTCCCTTACCCAAAAGGCTTGGGACCAGAAGCGTTTCAGAGTTCAGACTTTTTCAGGTTTTGGAGCATTTACGTTATACCCATTTCCCTTCCCACATTTGAACATTTGCAGTCTGCTGTGCTCCAGTGAACCTTTCCTTGGATCATCACGTCAACACTCAAAAACTTTTGGATTTTGGAGCATTTCATATTTTGGATTTTCAAGGAACCCTCACCCTGTAGTGCTGGCAGCAGTGGGAGCCGTACTGTTGCAGGGGCGGTTTTGTGCTGGCAGCGGCAGTGGCGGTGGGATCTCTGCAGCAGAGTGGCAATAGCAGCGACACTGGCAGCAATGGCAGCAATACTGATAACAGTAGTAGTGTCATAGTAGTATTTTTTTTTTAACAGAGAGTTTCATTTTGTCACCTGGATAGAGTGCCATGACATCAGTCTAGCTCATAGCCACCTCAAATTTGTGGGTTCAAGTGATCCTCCTGTCTCAGCTTCCTGAGCAGCTGGGACTACAGATGCCCACCATGAAGACTGACTAATTTTTTCTGTTACTAAAAATAGAAAAACATTGCTGAGGCTGGGCTTGCACTCCTGAGCTCAAGCAATCCTTCTGCCTCGGCTGCCCAGAGTGCTGGGATTGTGGGCATGAGCCGCCACACCTGGCTTTGCAGTAGTGTGGGAACAGTGGGCTACTAGTGGTGGCTACTGCTGTTGTCTGTGTTGTCCTTGTCACTGTACTGTCCTTTCAGAGGTACGGATACGGGAGCTTAGAGAGGCCTAATGCAAACAGGATTTGCGCCCGCATGTATCCTAAGTTCTTTGCTGTCTCTCAGGATGTACTCCTACGAAGACAATGGCTGTTTCTGTATCTTGAAGAAACCGCTGCTCAGATGCTTTGTCCATTGGTTTGGCAATGCTACCATCCATGGTGGGGTTTGCATGGGTTGTAGTTGTTCTTATTCTTGGCTGAGTCTCTGTCACGTTCAAGCTACCAGTTTTGGGGGGGTGTATCTGGGCAGTGTGAAGGCTGATATGTGAATAGAGGGAGGTCCATTGGGAAAAACCGGTCAAATTAGTTGTGACTGAACTAGCTTGTCAATTCAGTGAGACAGATCAAACCATAGCCCCATGTAGACACTGCTGGGGTCCCCGCCACCAGTCAGCAGGTCACTGAGTCATGCCCCTGTGAAATCCCCCAGCCACTTAGAGCAGTAAAGACTGATTAAACATGTTTATATGTAATTTGAAAATGGTTCTTTCAGGAAATGTGTGGTGCTTTAAAGTCATTTTAAAATGTGAGATTTTACTTCAGTTTATTTATATTCTAGCCAAAAAGAGCCCAAAGTTGAGCACAAAGTCCCGTGATGTATGGAGTCCTCCAGGAGAATTGTCAAAGCTGGTTTATATATTTTCACTCTATCAATATGGCCTTTCACAGTTCCTAATTAGTTTTGTTAGTTGACTTACAGAAAAGTGTATTTAAAGTGAGACGTCAGTAATTCCACTGAGGGAATAGCATTAATGGAAAACACACTGTCAGGAGGTCAGTGGAAGAGCCAACAGTTCAGTCTTGAGCACCCCTAATTTGTATTGGGGTGATTAACTCAACTGCTTCTCTTAGTGGAAAACACCTTGGTAGAAACCCCCTGGAGATTATTCAGGCGATGGATATGCGTGTTTCTGTGCTCATACAGGTATGGGCACACACACATATTTTTTGTTTCTAAAGCAAGTAAATAGAGATTAATTGAGCTTTTGGAAGGCCAACCCAGTGTGCTTCTGTTAACATGTATATCACAGAGATTGTATTGGAAACCCAACGGACTATAGGCTAAGGTACATTCTGTTGTGCCAAGCGTAAAGGAAAATAGCTCCAAAATAAAGAGAACAAGCAGTACAATATAAATGTGCCCAATTTTGACATTTACTTTTGCCAGATATGTGCAGTCTGACTTTGGTTATTTACACTTACATGAGATTTCTTAGAGAAATGTACTTGAAGAACACTGTCTCAGAATTTCAATAGAGCAGATGTGCAGGGCGCTTTGTGGGTTTACAGTAGATATGTGCAGTCTACCAGAAATTATAGATGCACAATTAGATTTTTACAATGTACACATTCATGCAGATCAAACCATGTTCCTCAAATGAGGGCTTAGTTTTCTTTATTTCCTGCTGAGTTTACCAAGTGGAGCATTGGCTGCCAGCATTTCTAGCTAAGTAAGTCTGCTGCAAAACCATTTCCATTCATTTGTGCTCAGGCGAGGATGGAGGGTCGCTTGCCTTTGTATAGAGAATGCAAAACAGGAGGGTCTTGTGTTATCACTCTGGCTTGTCTCTGCTCCCGCAGCTCCGGCAGTGGGAACTGTTTGGAATTTACATACCACGCAACTTTTCAGCATGTGTGACACGCTCGCTCAGGTTTATGTTTGTCTGTCTGTGGTATGCCATGCTTGTTTATTATGTGGAAGAAATGGAAAGCTTGCCAATCCACATCGCTAATGCGAGTCTGACGAATGACATCAGCGGTAAACTAGAATTTTGCTTCTAAACACATACAAATAGGTCTCGGGCTGCTGGTTATGCCATGATGTCAGTTCTGATGCCCCCTTCATTAGCGGATGTGCTTCTAAAGGTGGATGCCAAGAGAAAGAATTTGGTTTTGTTTTCCTAATGCACAAAACATGTTTTGAACAATAGAAATACGTCTCTATCAACAGTTTTCTGGCTTGTTGATTTCCCAACTCTGTTAATTACACCCTCTGCGTCTGTATTTCCAGGTCTTTATTAGAACACAACATTACCTACAGGAGAGTTGATTTCTAAATCAGATTGAGTTTCCACACACACCTCTCTGCTCTCCCTGGAGACTCCATTGGCTATCTGCATGTGGCTGCAAAACCAGACCAACCAAATTATTCTGCAGTTCTGAGACATCACGGCAGGTTAAGACAGTAGCCTAACCAGTGGGGAGAGATGTTTACAAGGTCCTACTGATGATACCACCTCGAAGATTTGAGGGAATGATTCAGACCCTCCAAAGTTTCTGCTTCAACCAATGCTGCCTCGGCATGTTCGTGTTCATCTGATGGGCAGTCTTACCATTGCTTATGTCGGGCATATATTATCATTTGTGGCTGCCTGTTTGTGAATCAGCATTTACCTTGTTAGTGGACTGTTTTGCCACACACAGAAACCTATTCATTAAAACGCATTTCACTCCAAAATATAACATTGCCTTATGAACATGTGCCCATCCAGGGAAGATCTCTGGAGACAAAAAGAAGTAACAAAAGAATAGAATAAAAAAGAGGAAGAAAAAGAAAGAGGCGAGACCTACCTAGGACTGGCTTTCATGGTAATGTCTCTATGAGCCAACACGGTTATTTTCTTGGCACAGAAGCAAGTACAAATGAAATCGTTGCTGAATATATAAGAGCAATTTAATTAGGTGTAATAATGGCACTTTTCATTTTCAAAGCACTTTGAAAATGCTAACTAATTAACCTTCCATAATATTTCCAAGTGGTAAGGACATACATTCTTCTTCTTGTACTAAAAGTAGCTCCAATAGGGTGCTCACCTCATGGGGAGACCCTTGGAGACTTGGTCTGTGTACAGTTTGTCCTGCTACCCACACATTGAAAGCAAAGTGATTATTGTCAGGTAGGGGACCACGACATGGCACACAACAGTGTGTGAGTGACACAAAGAGAGGCACGGGACAGGGATTCAAATATCCAGAAATTATAAATAAATCAGCATATGCCCAGTGATCCCAAGTTCAAGGGGAGAATAAATTAAGGTGGAAAGAAATAGGGTTTTATATGTAGTTGTTTACTTAGGTGTGAAGTGTGTTCCTTGGAGCAGAGAAGAGCTGTATGAGGTTCCACTTTTGCTGTCGACCAGTGTCGGGCCCATGGGCAGTATATTAACTTCTCTGGACTTCAGTTTCTTCACTGGTAAATTATGGATGTTGGAGCAGAAGTCCCCGAGGTTCCTTTTGTTCTAAAATTCACAGGTTTCTGCTCAGGGCAAATGGTGAGCCACTGGGCAAAGCTTCATCCCCGAGAAGGGTCTCAGCCCAGCGTTTTCTGAGGGGGGCCGCTAAACACAAATGTGGCGTAAATTTGCACACAGTACATTTATCCAATTAGATTTAAACTCACGCCTTAATTAAAGATTTCTCTCTCATGGCACTGTACCAATATCACAAATGCAAATAGGACAGGGGCTTTTTCAGCTGGAGCAAGTCGAATAGCTAACATTTGGGAGACTGGGAGAGAGTCCAAATTTTTTCTTTTTTATGCGTAGTCACTTTAAATGATCTGAGAGGGGTGTGTATGTGTCTCTGTGTGTCTGTGTTTATCATTCGTCTTATGGAAATATTTGTGTGTGAGGAGGGCAAAACTGATAATTCAGTAAAATAAGCCAATTATAATATTCCGAGACTTGAGAAGGTTTCAGTGATTCCCTAATGTTTAAATCATTTTTTTAAAATAATGTGGTCCTTGTTGTTTTTGGAAGCAGAATAATTTTTGGAAATGAATTTGTGACATGAAGATAAAATAATATAGAGGCATTTGAATCTAAACTATAACATGACTGGTTGAGGATACGTTGATCTCATTCTGGAACTTCTAGATGAAAAAAGTTTATAGTGAAAAGAAACTTACCGGGCAAGTCAAATGTGTAAAGCTTTACACATGTCCCCAAATATCCATGCATCATTGCAGTGACTCAACCCGTGTTTGTTTGTTTTTTAAATATGGGTATATTTGGCATAAACTATAATTTTGGTTGTCAGTTTGGGTCAATTAACTTAAACCCCCACCATTTCAAAGAAAAATTCACAATGAATTATTTTACTAACACAAATTTTATATGATTAGAGTATTAACGATTTAAACGTCAAAATGACGTGTACTTTTTTAGATCATATAGGTTGCTTTACTTTCAAAAGAATTTTTAATTATATTGTGTTTGGTGGCTTCTGGCACGCATTATTATTGGGTTCTGACAACACAATTCTATGAAATTTTCTATGAAATTTCATGAAATTTTTACTTTCAAAAGAATTTTTTTTACTTTTTAATTTTTTTTTACTTTTTACTTTCAAAAGAATTTTTAATTATATTGTGTTTGGTGGCTTCAAAATTCTGGCAAGCATTATCATTGTGTTCTGACAACACAATTTTATGAAATTTTCTATGAAATTTCTATGAAATTTTTCATATTGTGTTCTGACAACACAATTCTATGAAATTTTCAGCAAAATAATGCTAAGGTGTAATTTTGATGACCATTTGATAATAGTTTGTATTTCCATATTCCCACCCACCCAGAACCTTTGTGTTTCAAGCCTTTCCTCCTACAACACAAAAGAAAACAAAACAAAAACCTGATAAACCTAAGTGGATGTATCTTTCCTTTACCTGAATAGTCTTCTGTCCTAAACATAAACTCTTGGCTGTTTTTCTTTTTTTTTTTCATTACGAGACTTACAGATGACCTTGATATAGTATGAAACTGAGAGTCAATTTCTTTTCATTCATTTATTTCCTTTTTTTGGGGGGGGGGCAGAGTCTCACTTTGTCACCCTCGGTAGAGTGCCATGGTGTCATAGCTCACAACAACCTCAAACTCTTGGGCTTAAGCAGTCCTCTTACCTCAGCTTCAGGTGACCGCCACCTGCCCAGCTATTTTTAGAGACAAGGTCTTGCTCTGATTCAGGCTGCTCTCAAACTCCTGAGCTCAGACCATCCACCCTCCCTGGCCTCCCAGGGTGCTAGGATTATAGGTGTGAGCCACCGAGCCCAGCCCCATTCATTTATTTCCTCACTCATCTTCTGTAGCTGAGACATGTAACAAATCCATTAAAGAAGCTTCGCTTTAATCATTGATTAGCATAAATCCACGTCCTGAAGGATCTTATTTATGGAAGTGTTCAAGTAAGTGTGAGCCTTGCTCTTAGCTTCACAGAGTTTACCCAGATAAGATGCAAATTGCTAGGAGCTTTTTAAAAAAAGAGAGAAAAAACTGGGAATGGTAGCAGAAAGAGGTCATACTTTGCTTAAAGCATAACTTGCCCATCTTCATTGACCCCAGAGCATTTGTTTTTGAAGGTGTTAAGATCAGAAGTTCCCTTCTCCTTCCTATGAGCTTTTCTTGTTTATTCCACATGCTTCCATTGCAAATATAAAAGTCATGTACGTGTCCTCTGCATCCTCATAAGCACCCTTCTTTCTTTCCTGAGTTTCTGTGAACAGGTTTCAAGTTCAGATGTGTACAGGCATTATACAACATCTCTATTTCTTAGTGGTATGACTGCTACAAAGAGAGGTCCCCTTTCTTTCTGTAATTTGCTTTTAAATATAGGCAGCTGTTTCTTAGGAGCTTGAGATGGGGAGAAAATTTTAGTTTTCAGGAATATAAAAACCTTGGGCTTGTTGCTTTAATATTGTCAAGCGATCTGTGACAGTCCCCATGCAGTTAAATACCTTTTACCTTCAACTTTCAATTAATCATCCTATCACAGTTTAAAAGCTGAACCTGCCTCCACACAGAACTTTTCCTCTGTGTCTTTCTGCTTCCTATCATAGGCCCCCAAATAAGAAGGACTCTTGAATATATTTTCAGGTGGATTCTCAGTATTCTTTTAATTTTTCCTGCTTCTATTCTGGGCTTTTATGACAGATTATTTATTAGAAGTTATTCTCTTACTTTCATTTTTCTTATTCTTAAGATTCAAAAGCATGATGTAATCATGGGTACGAGGACACTGCTTATTGGTGTTAGTGTAGAAATTACATTAGCGGTGCTAGGGAATTTCCTTCAAGGACTGCTCAATGGTTTAGAAATCTTTATTCACATGAATTCACCTCAAAGTTCTCTAACTTTCTATTATTCAATTTTTTTAAAATTCTGGATTAATAATGAGAATACAGACGATTAGGCTACGTGTTTGTGTTTGTTAGGTAGAGTCTGGATTGTAGTTGTACCCCTCCTTATTCATTATTTTTAAAAAATTCCACCCAAAGATAAATTATATAATGTTAACATTTTAATAAATCACACAGAGTCACACATAGGCCAGAGCCGAAATGTAGGGAAGGCCTTCATTCTCCTGTTAAAAAAGAACTGACCAAAAAGTTTACACTTTTAATCTACCATTAGCCATTGGGGTTTTGGATGGCAAACACAACACTTTGCCAAGCTATAAAATTCATAATATTTAAGAGAAAGATCAAAACTCAAACGAGAGAGTTTATTTGTACAAATATTTGCATAGTGCAAATATTCCTGTTGGATGGACCTGGACTGTTTGATTCCGGTGGGTTAAAGGAAAGTCTGAGCTTTAATTTATTTGTTTTCTATTTTTATGTTATGCTTTTCCACTTTTTAAAAGTCTTTGCAAATATGAGTGCTTTGTACAGCTACTATCTTCCCTGTGAGGAATAAATGCCCTTCTCCATAGACTGACTGTTAGATTTTTAAACTTGGGTCAGTTTTGTACGTTTCAAAGAGTTTAATTTTTCCCCTAAAGTCTAACTATAAATATTGTTAATCATTGTTGTTTCTGTTGTTGCCACGGATTTCTTTCTGAGGATAATGAGATTTAGAAGGGTCATTTACCCTTTGTTGCTGTCTCATAAATTCTCTTTGGTCACTTCAGTGTCTTCTATGACTATACTTTTTCCTTCTTTCATAGCCTTTCATAGATTACATGTTACGAAGTTTACAGTCAAGCTCTCTGCTTAAACAGCCATGAAATAGCTAGAATATCGATCATCAAAATGGTGGGAAAGATGAGCTGATTATCTCACTTTTATTTATGTGGGTGACATTTTTATTATTTTGAATTAGAGTTATGTTTGAAAGAGTCCCAGCGCCGACTGTACCATGAATTAGCCTTTGGATATTTCATCTAATGTGGTCGTGTGTGGCGCGCTAGCCACGGTGAACAGGGTGAAGGTAATGGTGGACGTACTTACCTTGCCCACAGTCCAGTGTGATTTTCATGAATACAATCTGAGTTTTTTGTTAAAGATGAAGAACATAAGAGTTTCTATTCCTTTGATATTTTACCCTTGTACAAAGCCAGCACTTTAAAATATGAAACTATTTAATCAAGGTTCTTTATCAGCATTTCATTGCCAGAAGCATGGATGTGTTTTAGGTGTGTAGTGAAATGTTTAGTCGTTGTTGTTCTTTCTTTGGGTTTTCCTCTCTCAGGGGAAGCAAACACCAGAAAGTCGCATTAGCGTTATCTTCATTTTTGTGTATGCATCTTTTTTATTCTCTCTTATGGAGCCATGGCAATGGCAGACTGGAAAGGAAAAAGGAAAAAATAAAAAGGATGGAGAGTTGTTAGCATTAGCAGTAAGAAGAGAGGAAAATATTGGTAGAGATATGAATGGCTGAAGAGGAGGAATCTCTTTTCTGCCTATTGGTATTTACAGCAGAAAATCTGTTTCTCAGACCTTGCACCAGATCGCAGACCCAGCAGTGTTAATGATGGTCCCAGGGTAATGTGCCCTTAGAGAGCAAGAGGGATAGCAGACAGCCTGTGACTTTCTAAATACCGGCCATCACCCCGCTCCAGGCCCCTTCTCTCTACCCAGGGGTAGCAGACAGCCTGTGACTTTCTAAATACCAGCCATCACCCCGCTCCAGGCCCCTTCTCTCTACCCAGGGGTAGCAGACAGCCTGTGACTTTCTAAAAACCGGCCATCACCCCGCTCCAGACCCCTTCTCTCTACCCAGGGGTAGCAGACAGCCTGTGACTTTCTAAATACCAGCCATCACCCTGCTCCAGGCCCCTTCTCTCTACCCAGGGGTAGCAGAAAGCTGAAGCTATTGCCTGTGGGCAGGATAGTTTGGGAATTCACCTCAAATCATCACTGACTCTAATCTGCCAAGTTTTCTTTGGGCGGAACAGCAGGAAAAAGCAAGGGCTTTGAAATCAGACTAACGTGAGTTTAACACCTTGGACGATTTCCTTAGACCTCTTGGAGCTGCAGTTTTCCAGAGTGTAAAATGGAAGTCCAAATACACACCAATTAAAAAAAATAAATGAGATAATATTTATGTGTTCCTTAGCACATGCCTAGTGCATAATGGGAATTTATTACATACATGTAGATTAGCCACAATGCCTGTTTTCTTTATGTTATACACCATCTCTTTGAAGTTACTTAAAAACCATTTGGTGGGTGGCACCTGCGGCTCAAAGGAGTAGGGCGCTGGCCCCATATGCCGGAGGTTGTGGGTTCAAACCCAGCCCCGGCCAAAAACTGCAAAAAAAACCCAACCAACCAACCAACAAACAAAAAAACCCATTTGGCTAGATAAATAAGAAATAAAAAATAGTGTGGGGAAAAGAAGAAAAAGTCATGCTTTATATCCCAGGATTTTTGCTAAATACCGCCCCCCCATCAGGATCTTGGTAAGAGATTTTAACAGACCTCTTAAGCCTAATTATTGTGTAGGGTCCTCAGGAAAGGGCAGGAAAAATTGTATGAATTAGTACCTGGCAAACAGGGGGGCACTCAGGGGTAGGGATGAATCAGTGTTCAGCCATATTGAAGACTGCCCTTTAGATTGTGGCTATTTATTGAGATAAAGACCAGAGTGACCTTTGCAGGTAACTAAGCCTGAAATAATCTCAAGGAGATTTGGTTTCCAGGTCAGTCAGACTTAGTAAACTTTCTTCCCTTCTGGCCCCTTCACCCACTTCCACTGGAAAGTGTGGGGATGACCCTGCCTCTTCAGCAAGAGAGGTTCTGTTTACAAGATAACTCTTGGGGCCCAGATGATATATACTGTGAACCTTCGTAAAATAATGAAGTAAGTACCAGCCATCTGTGCTCCAGCTCAAACATAGAACTGGGCACTGCACGTTATTTCTGTACTGATATCAAGTTCTGCTCCCTTTGTGTGTGCATGTTTGTTTTAACAAAGAGCGGTAAGCACTTAGCTTTAAACTGCATACCAGGAGAAAAATTCTGGAAGGAGAATCACTCAGGACCCTGTGTTTGTCTTCATGTCATGACTTCATTTTTACCAACTCAAAATGACTTCATTCGCAATTTATGTACCCAAGTAACTTAGCCCTCCCCCCCTTTTTATTTTTTTAAAATTCTTGCTGCCCCACTCTGGCTAAGCATTTATTTTTATTTTGCATTTATTTTGATTGTGCTTATGTGTACCAGTCTGGGCTGCTGGTGATGTGTCACTGACACATCAGAACAAATATCTAAGAGAGAGAAAGAGGGAAAGGATGGGAATACTGAGATGGGTTAGCCCAGTGGTCCCCCACCTTTTTGGCACCAGGGACCAGTTTTATAGAAGACAGTTTTTCCATGGACCAGGGTGGGGTGAGGAGGATGGTTTTAGAATGATTCAAGCACATGACATTAATTGTGTACTTGATTTCTATTATTATTATATTATAATATATGATGAAATAATCATACAATTCACCATAATGCAGAATCAGTGGGATTCTGAGCTTGTTCTCCTGAAACTAGATGGTCCCACTGGGAGCCAGTGGGAGTTGGTGAGAGATGAAGCTTTGCTCACTTGCCTGCCACTCCCCTCCTGCCTTACAGCCTGGTTCCTAGCAGGCCACAGACTCGTCCCCATCTGTAGCCAGCAGCTCAGGGACCCGGGGGTTAGCCAACCCTTCTTAGCTGATATATTTATGACATTGTTTTCTTTATTTTAGCTTTGCACTGTCCTTTCAGGAATCTTCCTATTAGTAAATATCTTAATAAACCTAGGTTTATTTTGAGCTTGGCATTGGTTCTGATTAGAGATGTTGCAAAATAACCATTCATCCCAACATGGCCCTAAGGACTCATAGTTTCCAAGATGAATCAGGGCAGATACTGGCGTAGACTGATGGACATTTTTAACCTTTCGCATGGGGTGGGGGTGGGGAAGGAGAGGCACACTGCAAATTGGCACACACCCTTTCTACCACCCTTAATTTTATTTCTGTGGCTTTTTCCATATTAAAGGAAGTTACTTTCAAAAGCATTAAGTTATAAAGCATCTGTATCCATCCAACCCTGCTTCCAAGCTTTGAACTAGAAGGAAAAAAGCAGCCTGTTTTGCCTTAAGCCTCTTCAACCTAAAAGTAGTTTCACAAAGATCACTGCTTCTCATGATCCACCTAAACTTTAATCTCTGCGTAAGGGATTTCGCGTTCACTCAGGTCCCAAAAATATAATAAAGTTTAATTTTTCATGGTGAAAAAACAAACTTAAGGGAAAGTCTTTGAGGGAAAATCTTTTAGAAAACAGTTCAAAAGTCCTTAAAGTCTGAGGGGGCATGTTCTAGAGTGGGCGGGGATAGGGAGCGCCCATGACGGTCCCACAGAAAGGAACCTTCTTCTCTTTCCTCAGAACAGAGGGGACAGAGTAGTGACAAAGGGCTCCTGTGGGAAGCAAAAAAGGCTTGGAGATGAAGTTTCAAGGAGGTGAGAGTGTGATCGAAGGCGCTTCCATCCGATGCTTTAGTTTCCTCATGAATGTGGAAGTGAGGTCAAGTTCTTGGGGGAACTTTTTTCTTTCCCTGCAAATGGGGAAAGACTCTGGAAAAGAGGATGAAGAGAGGATAAAGGAACCCCAGTACCTAACCTGAGGGGTGATAATTATGTTTATACATTGGAAAACCCACAGTTTGGGAAAGGAGGTAGTGTTTTAGAAAAACAGACCTACCCTCAGGGGAGAGTGAGTTGCTGTGTCGCCAGTAAACTTTCCCTTTCGGGACCAGAGGATAAAATGGTGGCTTCTGAGGATACTGCGTGTGGGTCTGGGGAAGAGGAACTCTTGCCTGGGTTCTCCAGTCCTAATTCTAGTTCTGTGAGCAAGCTAAGGTTTTAAGCACTCACTTCCTGACAAGGGTCAAGAAGTCCCCAACACCGAACTTTGGTCGTGAGTCTAATCTAGTCCCACCATTGATGACACCACATAGAGGAATTCCTCCTACCCAAGTGAGTTGACAGTGTTGGCCATCTTCCCAGAAGGTAGGGGTTTCCGACAGCTGGAAACATCTGATTGAGCAGCTGTCACTGAAGGTAGCTTTCCTTCAGCCTCATCTCTCTCCTCAGGAGCCCCTTGGGCCAAGCCAGACCTTTCTTATTCTCACAGACTCTGACCCTCTAGCCATGAGCCCTTGGATGTGAACTCGGTCCTCTGGTACACTAAAGAAAACACATCTATTTGGGGTCTGAATGATAAATCGTTAACATGCAAAGAGTTGGAGAAATAATTTAAAAAAGACTTTTTTTTTTTTACTGTAACTCAGTTGGATAAATTAGTCATGTTTTGACTAGACCCGGGACTGTAGCTCATTCAGTGGGTACTTCGTTTGCTTGTGAACCTCCTGTGCATGTAAAATCACATGCTGGACAGTATTCTGTCACACGATCAGGTGACTGTAATAAACAATATATGATATATTTTCAAGTAGCTTAAACAGCTTCAGCTTCCACTTGCCTGTTCTGCCTTCCAGAGCAGGACTGTGGCTACCTCACCACACAGGCTCCTTGCAAGCTTCCCTGGGTGTCTGTGGAAACCTGCTGTACCCGAACATCTGCTTCTAGTTGCTTGTAAATTTAATCCCACCACCAAAGTTGGGGTAGGAAAAGAGAAGCAACAAAACCCAAAGCATTTATACATTGTCGTGTAGTCCTGCTTAAAAAAAGTCCTTTTCATTAACCAACCTTCTGAATAAAGAAGGAGAAAAAATGGAACTTTCTTTTTTTTTTTGGCTGGGTTTGAACCTACCACCTCCGCCATATGGGGCTTGTGCCCTACCCTTTTCAGCTATAGGCACCGCCCTGGAACTTTCTTTTTTATATAAGGAGGCCCATTTGGATCTTTTATCATGATTCGGTTTTCTTTCATCGGTCCAACTACTGTTTTGGTTTTCATGATCAGGAAAACCCAATTCTGGTAAAGATAGTCACATCCGTGAGGATGCTGTGAACTGATAAACTACTGATGGTTTTTGACAGTGGACAAAAAGTGGGTGGTCCTTACATTTTCAACCATAACATCAGGAGTACTTCCCCCCACCTTATTGCTTGAGGTTTCTTTCTTATATCAAAAATAATTATGTAGTGGTTTCTAGGGTCAGAAGGGTGGGGAAATAGAGAAGATGCTGGTCAAAGGGTGCAAACATCCAGCTACAGATGAGTAAGTTCAGGAGGTGTCCTGTATAGTAGGGTGACTGTAGTTAACAATTCTCATTTATATCCTTGAAATCTGCCTAAGTGTTCTCATCAAAAAACGAAACAGAAAAAGAACAAATAGGTAAGGTGGTAGATGTGTGAACTAAGTCGATAGTGGTTATCATTTCACAAAATACGTGTATATCAAATCATCATGTAAAACCATATAATTTTGTCAATTATATCTCAATAAAGCTGGAATTTTTTTTAAAGTATGGAGCAGTAGTAGAGATAAAAGGAAAGAGTTATCACTGGTTAGTTTCTGCCTGTGAATAAATCATCCTACATCTCCGTGCCTTGGATTCCTTCTTCGTTCTGGAAGGGGTTTGGATGAGCTGATCTCTGAAGTCCCAATGGTTCTATAAGCAGGAAAAAAAAATGACTCCCTCATATTCTTGGGCTATAATTGGGTTATAGCTTTCATATGAAAGCTATAAATTAGTTTCATAGATCTTACAAGGGTACATGTAAAACTTACTAAATGTAGAATTTAAAGGTTCTTAACACAATAACTAAGAAAATGCCATGAAGGCTATGTTTAACCAGTTTGATGAAAATATTTCAAATTGTATATAAAACCAGCACATTGTACCCATGACTGCATTAATATACACAGCAATGATTTAATAAAAAGAAAAAAATAAAAAAATGACTCTTCCCTTTGGGGAGAAATATAAGGCTTAACAACCTGTAGGCATATTACCAGGACTTTTCAAGGGGAAAAACTCAGTTTATGTTCCCTTGTCAAGGAAGTCACCTTAAAATAGGGAGATTTTATCAAATGTGTTTTTCTTAGTTGTCTTCTGGATTCTGCCTGATGGGGATTTGAGGCCCACATGTGAGCCCGGGTGAGTTTTTCCTTTTCTGTGGGCCGCTCTCCTTCAGTAACAAGATAATAACGCCCACCTCTGAGAGCTGTTGTGGAAATACATGAAATGGTTCTTACTAGGCCCCTAGTACACGTGAGGAGCAGGGAAACCCTTCTCATACCATGCGTTCTCTGCGTGGCCATTTCATCTATAGCCCTACGCCTTCCAGAAACTTCTAAGTGTATTTTTAAATGGTGAATGCCTAAAACAAAAAAGTATCTGTATTGAGGCCCAGACCTGGCACTTCATAACGTTTAAAGTGTTGGCTGCCAATTTGCTGTGCCTGTAATATCTAATTTATAGTTCCCTGTGGGTGGGTGAGAGGGTGGGGCCCAATCTCTCAGGAGAAGACATTTTGCTTGTTTGTAACTTTCTTCCTTGGTCATTTACAAAAAGCTTTGGTCCATGTGCTGTGTGGAGTCAGAGCACAGCCCAGCCCTACTCTGCACGGCTGGTGTTTTGTGAGTCTCTGTTTTCCCCTGGCAGTACATTTCTCATGAGGGGAAAGTCACCTTTTTCTTCTTGGCCTGGTAAAAACTAACAGCAAAGAGCAGTTGTCACTCTCTAAATGCACCCACTTTCTCAGGCAGCCACCGACCTTGGCTGCCCAGCCCAGACGGTAAGGGACGTGGGATAGTTTCACTTACAAAATCCACTTCCTCAGAGAGCAGACACTGGTGGCATTTCCTGAATGTGGCAGAGTCTGTCTTTAAAGAGACCCCACTTCAGACGGCTAGACGTTTGGGCACTCTTGGCTCAGGTTTAAAGAATGCTCAGGTAGTCGCCAGAAAGTGTTGGGAGCTCGGGTGAAAGAGTTGGGCGGGGGAGGGGGGCACAGTGTGACTCAGCAGACTGAGGGACAGCTGTGCAGGGCAGAATGGAGAGTAGGGAGCAGGGTGCCCACAGGGCCAGAGAAATGGGGACCTAACTCCTCAACAAAGGCTGTGGGCTGAGGGGTCTCTGAAACCTCACCGCCTCTGTAGGGGCAGCCAAGAGAGAAGAGAGGTGGGGACAAGTGTGCCCACCACAGGGCTTCCTCCCCCGTGAGCCTACTGATTCATTCTGCCAAAGACTTGAAAAGAAATGAGCAAGAATTATTATGACAGGGGATACACAGGAAGGCAAATTCTCTTTTAAAGACATTTTCAAGCTAAATATAGTAAAATTCTCAATTATAGGTTTCAAAGCACAAAACAGCAAAGCCTTTATAGAATGCTAGCCATCTTTTTTTGACAGCTGATACCCAGAGAGACTAAACAGCTTGTGCAGGCTCACCGAGGGTTAGGAGAAGGCAGCTGCGCTTTCTTGAGCCTAGCGGTCCTGTCATCCGCTGGACTGCAGGTGTGGTGGAGTCTGGACGTGTGTGGATCTAAGGTGGCACGGTGCTCCGGCTCTGGTCTACCACTTTGCTAGTCGGTGATCATAGGTAGCTTTCTTAGTCTTTTGATCTCAAGTTCATTGTTATAAAATGAGCTGCATAATATCTAATGTGTGCATTAGCATAAGGATTAAATGAGCTATTATAACTCAGTGTTTTTAAAAGCTTTAGAAATTGTTACTATTGTTTTCAAGTATTTACATACTTCCTTCTCTAAGTCCCCATTCAACATTTCCTTTTTAATACTTATTTTTAAGTTAATACTTACTTAAATAACTTGGTTTCCAAAAAGAAATCACCTTAAGACTGTTGATTATGTTGACCTTGATGTATCTCTACTGTCAGATTCTTTTCTGTAAAACAACATATATATCAAATATTTACCCTTCTTTAAGAATGCAGAATAACCAGAAAGAACCCAAGGAAGTAGGTTTCAGCTCTAAATTTTAAGCATAATTGCCTAAAAGTTGTGTCCAGTTAGAGAGCTGTTCTTATAAATTATTACTGTCAAGTTTCTAACAACTGAAGCTATTCCAGATAAATGGTATGTTAATGCAGAAGTAAATGAACTTTTTCTGAAAAGAGCTAGATAATTAAATTTTAGTTTTTGTGGGTCATATGGTGCCTGTAACAATTACCCAAGTCTACCATTGTATCCCCAAAGCAGCCATACATGGTACCTAAAGGAATGGGCATGGCTATGTTCCAATAAAACTTTATTTACAAAAATAGACAGCTGGCTGAATTTGGCCCAAAAGCCATAGTTTGCGAACCCCTGTCTTAAAGAAACCCATCTCTTTCCCTAATTTTCCTATTTGGAGTGGTTTTAATTGTAATTGTTATCTCCCAAGTTCACACAATTTCAGGCCAGCCCCCAGTATGGTTCCAACCTGGGAAATGACTCGAAGGTCTCAGGGCTTAAATTCAGGGCTAATTTTTAATGAGGGAGGTCATCAGCCGGTAAGAGCCTTAGTGGCCTAATCTTTCCCTAGCATCTTTCACTTCAGTTCCCATGCCAGGGCTTTACAATGTCGAGGTGGATGGAAGGTTGTTTTCCAACATGAAGATTTAAGCTGGCATGTTGCCCGGGTCATTTTTCTCATATTTCCTTCTATGTAGAGGTTGTTCATTAACTGATAGACTTATAGAGGAAAGTTTTATCGTCTTGACTGAGCAATTCTTTCATCTTTTTTCCTTTTTTTTAAGCTTTTATTTCATAGTTGCTGTTAATACTTGAAGAGTTTTCTGTTTTTTATCAATAAGTTGCTTTCACATTTCCAGAATTTCAGTCGGTGGGTCAACCCGATGGCTACTACAGGTAGTAGTCTAGACTGAGCAGGAACAATAAATAATCCGTGCCTTGTCCCTTTCCCCCCATTCATTTGTCAGGCCATGTCACTTCACTCACTCCAGCTTTCATTTCCTAGGCTGTAAACAGTATTATCAAAGGCCAAATATCATTCACAAAGTTGTCTCTGAGTCCTTTTGAAAAGGCAAATTTTTCCTCGGCTTCTCTTCAAAGGCCTTGCCTACTCTTCCCAGAATTCTACATTTACAGTATGGACATTTGTTATTCCGAGACTTACTGTTGCCATATGGTATTACATAATTATTTTCCCTTTAGGTATAATTACAGAATTGCCAACCCTTCGCCTCTGTTTTGCATTATTTCACACGTATTTTCTAGTTTTGATTTAGGACTCTGCATGGTATGCCATAAATCAGCAGAGTGGGGGTGGGTAACGAAAGGACATCAAAACACAACCCCCACTGCTATAGAATGTTACTCAAGTGACACTCCATAATTCAAATGCTGCAAACCACGGGGTAGCCAAAGCAGGGCACTGCGACAGTATGAGTTGTTTTTGTTAATAGAGATGAAATTATGGGTGTAACTAGCTGGCAGTCCTCAAACAGACTTCAGCAAACTGTTTACTCAGCTGTCCTCGGGCAACAACTTAATACTTGTGGATAAAATTATTCTCCCACCATCTCCCAAGTGGTATATTCCAGGGATCCCAATTTGTTCTCACTATGAAAAAGAAGAAACCAGTTCCCAACTCTCCAAACTCAGTTTGAGGTTCTGCTTGAGTTTTGTTTTCTGGGTAGCAGGCTTTCTTCGGCAGTGTGACTCAGAAATATTTCCTCGTCCTTTGTCTTCTGCATTTCAAAAATCTATAAGAAGCTGAAACCTAAAATGCGTTGTGTGGCTTAACGAAACCTCATAGTTCCTCCTGCTAAAACCTTGTCATTTTTTTCTTGCTTCACTATTCCTTTTACCCTTCAAGCCTTCCCCTTCCTCTCCGCCTGGTGAGATCCTGAGGCTTTTAGGCTCAGCTCAGACATCTCCTCCTAGAAATCTTCCCTTCCTCCCCACTTCACACCACAGAAATTTAACCTACAAATTTTTCTCTAATCTGATTTTGAAAAATTACCATGCCCTGTTTAAGACATACAAAACTACCCAGGGTATTCATAAAGTTCAGGTTCCATTGAAAATAGTGTGCAGTTCTTATGTAAGAAATAAGGCAATAAATATCCATTTACCCACCACTGCTGGCATTCAGGCCCCCTGAGGACTAGACAGCCACGATCTGATTTTAGTGTTTATCATTCTTGTGCTATCTATATAATGTAATATATTATATCTATATAGCTCTTAGCAACATACATACTATCGTGTTTTGGCGTATTTTAAGCTTTGTATGAATGGTTTTATGCTGTGTATAGTCTGCTGAAATGAGTTTTTTTCTTTTGGTTCACATTTATGTTTATCAGACCTATGTTGATTTTTGTTAGTTCATTCCTTTTCATTGCTATATTAAGATTTAGTAATCATTCTTTTGGGGTACATTTAAAGTGTTTTCATTTGATACCAGACAGTGTTTTAAATCACTATAATGATATTTACTATTACTGTAACATAGATGGGTAATTGGTCTATCTCTATTTTACCCTCCATCTCTTCAGTCCCTTGGTACCAGTAGGTGCTCCATATGCCTCTGTTCTTTCACATTAAATTCCTATCAGGGACTCAGTATGATCACCTCTTATGCAAATTGGGAAATTGGCACCGTATAACTGTCCCTTGAACCCGGGAAATCAATATCTGGTATAGAATTTAGAAGTTAGATTTTGTGGTTTACTTTGACTAGGAAATTAAACGGTACAATTTTTTTAAGCCATTATAAAAAATGCACGTGTTAAATCCATTTGTTAAAATCCTATGTGAAATCCACTTTCACTTACCAGGGAAGATCAGAATATATTTTTTTTTAATCTCTGTATTTTTACTGAAACATATTCATACAACTTTGAATTTTTTTAGTCCAGCGTTCGATACTTCTTTGAAAAAAATTATAAATCGTATTATTCTGCCTATCACTTAGAGGAACTGCATCTTGTAAGATGAGGCAATAGCAGAAATTTTTTCAATAAAACTTTTAAAAGGCTGAGCTATAAAGTCAGAGAGCATAAAACTCAGGTTTTGAAGTGTACATTTTAGCAGTTTTCAGTATGTTTACAGAGTGGTGGGATCATCCACATGATCTAAATTCAGAATATTTTTATCCCCTGCAAAAGAAGCAGCTTATCTGTTAGTAGTCACACTTTCTGCCCTCCTTGCGCCAGCCCCGGAACCACTAATCCACTTCCTCTTTCTCTGGATTGCTATTCTGGAATTTCATATAAATGGAATCGTAGCGTATATGCCTCTTGGGATCACCTGTGTTACTCATAAAACGTCTTCAAGGTTCATCTTGAGTAGCATGTCAGTCCTCCATTCCTTTTTATTGTCAAGTAATATTCCAGGTTATGGCTATGCCACACTTCATTCCTCCTTCAATTGATGGCATTTGGCTTGTTTCCACTTTTTGACTATGTGAATAACGCTGCTATAAACCTTTGTGCACAAGTTTTTGTGTAGACAAGTGTTTTCAATTCTATCTCATGCCTCAGAGTAGAATTACTGGGTCGTATGGTAACTATGTTAAATTGTTTGAGGGCTTGCCAAGTTGTTTTTCAAAGTGGGTTGCATCGCTTTGTATAGTAGATGCTTATAAGTAACTCAACACTCCAAAGACATTTCTAGCTTTATTGTCATCAGTGTCGTCCCTAATTTAATGTGTTGAATTTTAAAATAATTTCTCAGCTCACTTTATTAGTCCCTCATGTGCCACTGTACACTACTTATGTTTCTCTTAACAATTTCATACCTGCCCTTTTATTTTGTGAATGAAATAGCCTTCCTCCAGGTTTCATTTATACATAAACCTCAGTTTAGGATGGTTTCATGGTAAGAAAAATCCGTATAGTAATTTCCATCCCAAATTTATATTATCTATCACATTTAAATAACTGCTATAAAAAGATTGGCACAAAATACCACCTGGTTTAATAATATACAACTTTTACGTAACCCCAATGGAGTAACAAGATAGCTGCTTCATATCTGAATGAAAAGAAAAAATAAAACAGAGGGAAGTCTTGCAAATACTGCCTCAAAACAATCAGAGTAAGAGTAAATTAATCTGTCATCCAGATGTTTGCCTATCAAAAGTTCCGGGACTTGTGAATCATCACTGTTTTGGAGGCCCTTTTTATTGCATAAATATAAGCCTTCACAATGTTTCTTTTGAATTTTTTGATTTTCGGGTGAATTTTGAATTTTTTTTTCTGATTGAAAGCCATGCTAATTACAAAAATAATTTTTAGGAAATGCCTAAAAAAGGTAAAAGAAATTAAAAATAAACAAAAGTAACCTCTAATCCAATTACTCAGAGATGACCATCGTCAATAGAATATTTTAATCCTTCATCTATGCATAAATATTCTTAAGAAACAAGTTGAGTGAATTGTCATTATGAAGATACCATGATTTATGGGACAATCCCCTGCTGTAGAACTGTTTATTGATATTTTCCATATCGTTTGCTAAGGTTTCTGTACTGTTTTTCACATTATGGTGGGAAAAGTTGGCAAAGACTACAGAACCTACCTAAGCTTCCCGTGGGAAGAATAGGAAACAACAGAATTCATAAGAAAATACTGAGAACTTTTACTAACTTGAAAAACATCTTTGTGTAAGCAGAGTTTTTGAGTTGTATTTTTGTAATTTAATGGGCGACTAATAAAAAGTCCTGTGATACCGAGTCTACCAGTGGCAAGGCAATAACGTTTGACTTAAATGTTATTAAATGCATAGAGGATCACTTGTGCATAGAAAGAGACAGCATTCTGTCTCTTTGGAGGACCTTTGGCACATCAAATAGGTAGGGATGGGAAATGATCCCTACACACTCCCATCTTAAGATCTGATTCAGTTACCATCAGAACCAATTATTGTTTTAAATCTGTGATTCCCGATTATGTCGGAAATAGGACACTAGTTAGAACTAATAAAAATCTTCATGCTTTTCTTCAAGAAATTCATTTACAGATACAAGGGCTATTTCCACAGGCATATATGTAATGAGTATGAGTATGAAACAAATTCAAAGTACTTTTATTATCACTTTCAGAAACTCCATAAGGAATTAGAAAATGTCCTCGTATATTGACAAAAAATGAGTGTAGAGGGTAAAGATCACTATTATAATTAATTAATATAATACAGATTATTAAATATTATTTGGATAACTAAATAAGAATGAAAAAGAAGGTTGAACCTATTTCAAAATGATGGCTATTCTTCCTCACCCTCACCCCCGTTCTTCTTCATGAGTCAGATATTTCAAATGTACTTTGACTTTATGTTAGGACTCAGTAGTGTATTTTTATAGATTTTAGGATTCATCTCATTCATTCTAAACTGAAGAAACTGATCATTTTTACCGTCGTTGTGAAATACTGGCTCTGCCAAGACAGATTTCTTCCTTCTTGATGCATTTGCAATCTTATAAAGAGCTTCTGGTGACTCAGAAAATCCCATGCATCAATTTTCCAAATTGGATTTTATGTGATTAAAAATAAATTTAAATCAAACAGAGACTTTGGTGTGCTTCTGAAAATTCCCATGTCAGGAGTTGGCATGTAGCAACCATGTGTAGGTGTATGTGTGCTCGCTAAGACTGTGTGAGCATTTAGGACCTTATTTGAAAAGTTCTTTCCTGGAAGAAGAGTAAAGGGTACTGTCTTGGAACACAGCCTGCTATAGCCAGTTCTGTTTCAGAGGAAAAGAGAGTGGAGTGGGTAGATACGAAGGAAGTCTACAGTTTAAAAATTAAAGAAAAGGGCATTCTGGACTTGTTATCTTGGGGTGTTTATTAACTGGGCCTACTTGTTTCTGTGTAGCCCTTCGTTGATAAAGGAGGGATAAGGAAAACAAGTATTCTTACAGCACAGATAATGTATTTTTCTGAATTATGCTGACTGCCTTGTCTGGGCCTGACTTTCCTGACTGCCATCAATTGCTAGCAGTGACCAGATGAAATTGGTACAGATGAAATTGATCAAACAAATCCATGCCCTGCTTTTGGTTAAAAAGGTAGACCTACATAGGTAATAAACACTCAGAGTCACTTTAAGAAAATAATGAGTGTTTGCAATGACCAGAGGAAGAGAAGGGGATGTCTTCCAAGAAGCTCTTACTATCATCTAGACTAGGTCTCTAACTTGGGATGTGTCCTCTTCAAGGTCTCCCCCGCCCCCAAGATCCAGCTGCAAACTGTCTGGCTAAAACTTGCTTTCCTAGACACCCCAGATGCTGTCAGCCTCCGTTTCCTCTGAGACCCACTTTTGGTCCCTTCCACTAGTTTGACACTCATGCCACTTTGATTGTTAAGTCTTGTTGCAAATACTTTTTATTCCCCCAACTAGACAGTCAATATTTTGAGGGTAGGAGCTAGATCTTCTGCTTCTCCATTCTCTGTCATCTCCCACACAAAGTCAACCCCCTTTGGCTAGTTTCTGTGGCACAGGCAGGACAGAAGCACAGGGCTTATGTCCTTCTACTCAGGAGATGAAGAAACTGAAGGTCATGAGAACTACTCAAGCAAACAGTCCCCCACCAAAGCCAGTGTGCCCTGAACCAGAGAAGACACAGCTTTCCAACTCTTGATGAAGGAAATAACCCTTAACAAAGTAATGGAAAAGGATCCCACAGTTCAAAACATTATTAATGCTGTATCAAAATAATTCAAAATAAAATCTTGTTGGATCATCTGATCCTAGTGCTTCTTTCAAGTCTTCTTGAAATAACTGAAGCATGGACCCAACACACAGGACAGCATTTTTCTCTTGCAGTTACTGCTGCCTATTTTTTCTGCTTTTGGGCTGTAGTTTATATTTATGAGTCAAACTGTCTTAGCTAAAATAGTGCTAGATTCTGAACGCATATTAAATTGGAGCGTGAGGAATAGAATTATATTATTCTGCAATGATGAACTCTGAGAGGGGGGAGTGTTCAATTCTGTTAGTGAGTCTCCAGGCATTTTATATGCTGCAGGAGGCATGGATCAGATCAGCTGTGTTGGAACATGCGTGGGCGCCTGCCCTGTAACTAGACTGACCCTCTGAGGAACAGATTCCCTGGACGATCCAGAGACAGTAAGGAATGGAGCCTCTTGGAGAGATCAGTGCCCTTTGATTATCCTACATTCAACAAAGCAGGTGGGATTCCCATTCTCTAGGGAAGATATCAAGAGAAATCCCAAAAAATCCCTACTGTACCTGATTTATGTAGAAATTACAAGTCTCATTTGCACAGTTGTTCAATAGGTAATGGTGGTAAAATTAAGAACATATAAAATGTATGTTCTTAAGAAATCTACATGAATGAAATTATCAACGGCAGTGTTTCCGTTCGCTAAGGAAGCGGCTTAAACTGTGAAATTTGTGTTCATCATAAAAACCTTCTGGAAGCACATCCCAAAACTCAACCTGAAAAGTATTTTTGTGAAAATCAAGCATCGTTCAGGGGTAAATCACCCACGTCATTTCCTACTACACTTCAGAAGCCAGACTTTCACTACCAAGGTGGTTTCCACTCGATACAAGAATATGTCCCTCACTTTAAAAAGTGTAACTTCTCATTTGAAAGAAATCTAGAGGTTGGACAGTTACGAAGAAAAGCTATGGATCCTTCCATGAAATTTCCTGTCAATCCAATAGTCTGTTATTTGGTACAAGAATTTATTTATTTATTTATTTTGATCTGGAAATATTTTAAATAAGATTTAGAGTGTATGGGGCAGAGGGTTTGAATTTTTCTATAATTTTAAAGACTAAAAATGAATGAACTTTACTAGAGATGTTGTTGAATTAAAAAATTAATTAGGCTTCAACAATGTGAATTTTAAATTGAGTAGTTGTTCAGCCATAAATTGATATCCTTGTATACAGGTATATCTGCCTGTCCCTCTGGTGGACATATAATCAGAGTGTTTTTGACCTAAGACTGGGGAAGAACAATTTTTAAAAGCTTAACAAAGCATCTTTTTCATATATAAAAGGTTAAAGAAATGCTAGGAGAGTCATTATATTGGCCTTGCCATCTCCAGATATAATTGTCATACCAAATTTTTAAAGTCCCATGTTGGTAGATTGTCAGCAGCAGGAATCAAAAACAGCATGCTTCACTAGGAAACTTGGACCCATGTGAAAAAGTAGAATACCCCAAATGAGGTAAACTATATCATTTTTAAAGTTAATTTTTTTTACTTAATTGGATCTGAAAATAAAAAGAAGAAATGAAAGGAATACGAGGGCATCACCGCAGAATTTTCCTTCCCATTTCTGAAAGCAGAAGCTGCCCACTAGTTGCTACTGATGCGGCAAAAGATGTTACCAGGAAGATGGGATTTAATCCCACTTGATGTCACTCAACTCAACACCCATGTTTTAGGCATTGGAGGCAAATGTTGGAAATATTATCAAAAAGGGCTAACAGTAAGGATTTGGTATTTGTAGGGACATTTTAGAAATTGACAAATTGTCAAGGGAGAAGCTACCTTCAGCCGCCAAAGAGCCCAAAACTGAGATGGCAAATGGCAATGGAGGAAGGGACAACACGGGTGCTTTTGTAGGCTGTGTGGGACGGGCAGAGGAGTCCCTGCACGGGGACACTGCTGTGCTTTTCCACACACAGTCATCCGTGCCCCAGAGGTTTGGTTTTATCCCGGGACGTGGTACCACATGCGTGGGAGATACGTGGAAAGAAGGAAGAGAGAGGGGAGAGGAGGAGAAGAAGATGGTGATAAAAGACATTTCTAGAAGTTAAGGAAAACCTTCGCCCCGTACAATTAGAGATTGGTGTGGAACAATGAAGAGGTTCTAACTCTTCACATGACCTAGAGAAGCTAGCATAACAGAACTCCAGACTACTACCATTCAGTAAAATGCTTCCATCCCTCACTCCTTGACCTTGAGAGGCTTGAAAATTACATTTCTGGGAAGAGCGAGTTTGGGAGGGGTAAAAACCTACTAGCAGGTACAGGGATAGGGTGACCAGACGTCCCGCTTTTGGTCAGACAGTCCTGCTTTTCAACAATTTGTCCTGCGGCCCACGGCATTTTTAAAAAGTCCCAATTTTCACTGTACCCCAGAAGTGCATTAATGTACATAGTTACCGTTCAATAAAAAAAAAAAGAAAAAAAAGTCCCAATTTTTGGAAAGAATGCACGAACAGGCGGCAGAACAAGAGGGACTATACGGTTTTCAGCTGCCATGTGGCTATTTCACCAGAATATGAGTTTTATATTATTTTTGTTAATTTTATAATGTTAAACTGTAATAATAACAAATAATTGCTGAGAAGTGATTATCGAGAACTGCTTATGAAAGTTTGCATTGTTGTCAGGCCCTGCCCTGCCCCGGCCCTCGGCACCGCCCTCGCCCACCCACCATGTTGTCCCCCTTACCAATGTTAAAATCTGATCACCCTCTACAGGGAGCACTATTCGGGTGATGGGCACACTAATAGCCCTGACTTAAACATTATAAAAGTTATCCATGTAACAAAAGCATTTGAACCCTCTTAATGTTTTGAAATAAAAAAGTTTTCAAAAACTGCATTTCCCCTTAATACACAATATCCTCCTGAAAACGACTGACATGGCCTTGTCATTGGCACCATTTTTATGTCTCAGATGCTGCTCGATTAACAGGCCAATGAACCAGGAAATGTAGTATGTTCTTAGATTCCTTTCCTACCATTTGTTACCCACCGTATCACTCATTCTAAATCATGTGTGTATACTCACATATTCGTTCAGAAGGTGTCTCCCTCCAAGTTTGTAAAGCACTTTTTTTGTAAGGCTCATGAGGAAAATTGTCATATTCTGAATAAAAACAAAACCAAATGGATACATTGTAAACATTTGCTTACAGTTAGGTTATTTCAAAATGAAAAAAATTAAAAGCATAAACACCCCTCCTTTCTTTTCTTCTTGCCTCACCGTATGATGGGGTGTGGTCCAGGGTCACCGGCAGCTTCAGTGAAATGAGAAGGGCCTTGGGGAAGGTGTGGGGTAAATGGATTAAAATCTCTGCCTTACCTGGCTCACTGGTAAAATGGGCCCACATCCCACTCGCCCCATGAGGATCGACTATAACCAGTAACCTCAGTCCTGCTAATGGAGCTTTGCACAAAGCAGGCCCTTGATAAACCTTTCACGAATTTTCTTAAACAAGCCACTTACTGAATGAATGATTTCCCTAATCCCGGCCTATGCTGGCCTGGCCAGACTGTCCATGTGTTGTAGCCTTATGTATAAGTTCCCACCAACAAATGGGAAAACAGCAAAGGCAACAAGCAAAACGTGTCCAGGAGGGACCTAGTAGCACTCACTGTGTAGCAAGTGGGGAGGAAACACTAATGACTCTGCCTTGTTTTAAGCATCTTCCCAATCTGGTATTTCATTGCAATTGATGGGCTTCCTCAGAGTACTCCGAGCGTTCAGGATAAACACAGCTAGTGGGACACTTCAAGTCCTGGGGCTGAGAATGTGCGTCCCCACTTCCCTGCAGGGCCTGCGAGAGACAGCTTGACACAGGCATCCTTTGGCTTTGCACCGCCCCTGCTGACCCGGCCCTGATAAATAAGCCAGCTAATTGAATTAATAAACAACTCTTCCTTCTTCTTTTTTTTTTATGGCCAGCTGGCGTGCCATCAAAATGTGTGATAAATTATCTGTCACTGCTTTAACCACAGCGGGGGGAGAGTGGAAAAATTAGCCACTTGAACCCTTTCTCTCTGTTCCCCACCCTCCTGCTCCGCGCAGGATTTTTTTTCCTCCTGGTCTTCTCGCTCTGGCTGAGGTCCAGGACAGCGTCGCTGGGAGTGGAAAAGTGTATTTGGCTGCCCTGATGATGGATCCTTAAGCCCCAGCATGGTGGTGAGATGCTGAGATTCCGTACCAGTGTGTGGGAACGCAAGATTTGTCTGCTGCCCTGGCGGGAAAGGTTCAGATATGAGCCTGTGGTTTAAGTCCACAAGATTCCTGTTAAGGGAGGGGAGCGGGATGAGGTTCACGAGCAAAGGGTTACCACCTAGTCTGCTTTCTCTCTCTCCTCCTCTAATGCCGAACAGCTTTCCGCCCTTTCTGGAGCCAGTGCAAAGGGCTCACCAGAATCTGAGTGGCTGCCTGACGCACTGTTGCCACTTTTCACCCATTTTTTGCACCTTAGCAACTTTCCCCAGTTTCCCCTTCCACCCTCTTCCCTCTGTATCCTAAGGCTTCATTTTAAGCCACTATTGTTAAAGGTATTGATTTTTTATAAGCTATTGTTCAGGACCGTTCACCAGCATCTCGTAACCTATAAATGGCTGTGTATATACTTCAAGGAGGCTTTTCTTTATTCATTTTTCTGATGGTCTCCAGTGCAGTTTCTCAAAGTTAGAAAAATAAACAGTCCCTGGCAGGCTAAATTCATGTGTAGATGTTATTAGGCTTTTCTGTATAGACTCCTGCTGTGGTGTGGAGACCTCCGGGGTTCGCTGGAGTTGGGAGCGTCTCAGCTGTATGTCCCAGTTTAACACCATAATTCTCTCATAGACGCTTGCACTGAGGATGTCACCTTGTATAATAATATACAAATCATCCGCATGGAACGGTCTGGAACTGGCAACAGATGTAGGCCGGGTGAATGCAGGGTTCTTGATTTGTTTGATTCATGGGCTTCCAAACACTTACACTTGGAAGGGACTCTTTTCCAGAGCATACCTGCTTCACTGCCTGTGGGGTACAGAACCCTAATCCATCATCCGTAAATGGGAGAAAGTGATGGCTGGATTTTTTCCCCACCTAGGACAACAGAGCTCTGGGGGCAGACTTCACATAATTGTTAAAGTCAAACCTTGATCGTTATGAGACAAAAATTGGGACCACACTTCTAGTTAATGTTTGATTGTATTATTATGCTAGAATGTTTGCTGCAGTGTTTTTACGCTCTCTGGTGTTTTCAGCCCTGGTGGTGGTGGGCCCCTCTGCAGATCCAACAGCTTCTGGATGGCGGTGGAGGTGGGGCAGGGCGGAGAGGAAGCAAAGTAATTCTGAACCAACAATGTGAAGTATTGTGCATGTGAAACTCTAGGACATTCACACCTCTGTGGAAATGTAACTGGCTGCCCTGGAGAATGCACTTGAACTGCAGAGGACAGAGCCCCAAAATTCCAACAAGGATCCTGTTTACAGGGCAATAGGAAAATCTGAGCAGATTTGTGCATTCTAACCCAATCACGTGTCTTCATACCTTCTCCCTCTCTGTCACCCCATCTTCATCCAATGTGCATACATGCACACACATGCACACACACGTACACACACACACGTACACGCACACAGGCCTCATACTTTCTTGTACTTCCTTGGTCATGAGGCAGATCTAGTGGTGGCAGGGCGAGAGATGGTGACAGTTTCAAGCAGAATATTAGTGATAGTGTCAGAGGCTGAAAGAAGACACAGCCAACTTGTGTTCAGTTCTCTCATCGCCCATTTGACATGCCTTTCCCCCAGGGCTTTCAAAGAAAATGAGCAGCATGAAACAGAAAATTAAAACTTGAAGTTTGCTTTGACATGTCCCACATTTTACAGGAGAGCTAAGAAAAGAAGTAAGGAGAAGTTACTTGGATACTTGGATTTGAACATTTCCAGACCCCCTCTTGAAATTCTTTATAGACAAAAGGTAGAGTCTTTGTCTCTACAAAGGGTGGGAGGGAAGTCCTCCTCCCTACTCTTAGCTGCTAAGACAATGTTGAGTCTGTCTACTAAAAAGGTTTACGAGAAGATTTTTAGAATCTCTGGATTTGGGTTAATTATTTGAGAATAGAAAAAGTGTTAAATTCACTCCTTAATTCAGAGCCGCCGGCACAGCTATCCTGTGAAGGAGAGGGATGGAGCATATATGTTGTCCCCTACCCCACTGGCCAGGGTCCACACGCAGATCGGGGAGAAGAGAATGTCAGGGCTTTACATAATTCCCTTCAGTGAACTTCACAGGGCTGGAATTATTTAAAAGACAACAGAATATAACTCACTAACCATTTCAGGAAACCAGAGGAAGACAGCTGAGAGGAGTGCCCCAGCTGCCAGTGGTGAGGGAGAATATGGTGATACCCTTGATGACATTCCTGAGGATGTATTTGGGTCTGTTTACCTCCTGAGCAGGTTGGCAGATCCTGCCTGGAAAACACCTGTGTCTCCAGAGGAGGAGATGCACCTGCTGTTGCTGCCCGTGGCGCAGTGGCTGACCCTGTCTCCGTGGCTCCCGACAAGTAGGCCAGCCTCAAAACACGCAGACTCATGCCACAGAAAATACATAGCACACGGGCTATTAGTATTCCCATTTGACATTTCTGCTTCTTATTTAAAATGAGGCTTTAGAGCCTCACTATGTTGCCCCGGGTAGAGGGCCATGGTGTCACAACTCACAGCAACCTCAAACTCTTGGGCTTAAGTGATTCTCTTGCCCCAGCCTCCCAAGTAGCTGGCACTACAGGCGCCCGCCACAATGCTGGGCTGTGTTTTTTTTTTTTTTTGGTTGTAGTTTTCATTGCTGCAGGCCCAGGCTGGTTTCGAACCTTCCAACTCCAGTGTATGTGGCTGGCGCCCTAGCTGCTGAGCTACAGGCATTGAGCCTTTGGTTCTTATGTAATATTCAAGATGCAGCTAAGTACCAAACTAGTCCCCAAGGAATCAGAGAAAGCCTGGATTGGCGTTGAGGAGACGTGGATTTTAATATAACTTTAACTTTGAACTTGTCATGTGATCACAATGGCCTTTAACCTCACTGATCCTCAGTTTTTAATTTTTTAATTTTTAATTTTTATTTTTGAGACAGAGTCTTACTTTATCACCCACAGTAGAGTGCTGTTGTGTCACAGCTCACAGCAACTTCCAGCTCCTGAGCTTAGGCTATTCTCTTGCCTCAGCCTCCTGAGTAGCTAGGACCAGGCACCCACCACAATGCCCGGCTATTTTTGTTGCAGTTTGGCTGGGGCTGGATTTGAACCCACCACCCTCGGTACATGGAGCTGGCACCCTACTCCCTGAGCCACAGGCACTGCCCCAGATCCTCAGTTTTTTAATATGTGAAATAGAATAGTCGTGGGCAAGGTGGGCTCCAAAACTCTTTCAATTATTAGAGTCTATGGGTATAGAAAACTAAACTTTTCATGTTGAATGCTGTCATCATTCTTGAGCCACAGAGTGGTTTGATGAACTTCATTAAGGACAAAGAAGTGTCCCAAAGAAGAAATCTTTTTATTCAATTGAATTGGGTACCGGTTGATTTTAATACATGTATCACAGTGATACTGTGGTGTCTCCTTCAGAGTAATACAATAAATAACCGGTGGACACATGCCATTTAGTCATGGGTTAGTTTAGCCTGTCAAGTTAAGGCCGGGTCTCTCAGCTGTAGCATTATTGACTTTTAGGGCTGGATAATATTTGTTTGGGGGATTCCCTGTGCATTGCAGGATTTTTAGCAGAATACCTGGCCTCTTACTCACCATGCTCCAACTTGTGACAGTCAAAAATGTTTCCAAATACAGGTAAATGTCCCCCTCTGTTGAGAACCACTGAACTGAGCCACCATGACTAAAACTCCCGGTTTAAGCCACAGTTAGCAACATAGATTTGCATGTTATGATTTAAAAATGCTAGTTAGCTTTCCAGCACCATCTATTTAATTCAGGTTAGGGAAATTTAACCTTGATTTAAAATCTCGGTGAAAGCAATCCACTTAACCTATGATGTTACTGTGCCTAATAGGCAGTGGAATCCACTACATTTTAAGTTCTCTGGAAATGGGTAGTATCACATTCGTGTTGGTATTTCTTACTGTGCAAAGTGTGAATGCTCAGAAAGTGTGCATTGAGAGATTGACGAACCCACCCCCCAGACATCAGGGAAGTGATGAATAAGGAGCTGCCATGCTCAGCCAGCCATTCTGCACGGTCCTTCCTCTATAGGAGGAAATGGAGCAAGCATTTGCCAGTTGGAAGGGCAGGGGGAATCTTCGGGAAGGAGGTTGCCATTGCCCTAGCTGCATGGAAGCCAGGTTAAAAAAAAGTCATGGAACATTTAATGACCAGCCTTAGTACAACAGAGCCCAAGCTGTACATCACCCATGCTCCCCAAGAGCATGTAGAAATGAAAGGTTCAATCACTTTAAGTCTTCTGTATCCCTGCATTGGCATATATTTTGGCAGCACCAGATTGTAGAATCTCAGCTGTGCATCTGACATGTTAATCTCCCTCGAATGGTAGTCTCACTGTTTTTCCTAGTATCCTTAAAGAGTATGACTTTAACTTGCATTTGAAATGTTTCATTCAGTTCTCCTGACAACCTACTTTTCTCAGAATAAACAGAAACTACCCACCCACTGTAGACGCTGGTATTGTACTGAGTTTGTTTACTTCTTAGTTGCTTTATGGGTATTCTTTGAACCAGCCTTGAAACTCAGAATCATATGAAATGTAAATCCGTGAATAACTTAATGTAATCATTATCTCTGATTCCTGAGATTTCTGGATTTCATCTGATACGATTTTGTGACTGTTAAGTTCTGAGATGATCACTGTTGACTAATCCTTGATTTAAAGTGTTTAAATCCTTGATTTAGAGTGTTCGCCTCTAACCTAGTTACTATCAGTTAGGAGGAAATGAACCAGACTGATACGCGCTGTGTCCTTCAGCCCCTTCTCCACCCGGCTCTTGGGGTGCCTCAGTTTTAAAGGAGGCTAGTCTTCCCAACAGGTCCATTTATTGAGTTTGAATGGTAGACACCACACCTTGCCAGCATGGCATAAAACATCCTCTGTTGAGGTATCCTTTTGATAATATACTTAATTAATTGACAACTGATGTTACAGAGATCTGAATTCTATCTGAGATAGAAGCTAAGCAGAGAGCAGGAATGGAAAGAGAGTGCATATGGAGGGCTTATCATCTCTGCATGCAAAACCGAGGTCCCAAATTAGGATTCAAAGAGAGGTATAACTCTTAAGGTAGATTAATGCAGTGGTAAGTGTTGGTATCAATAGCTTGGGTCATAAATACATAATCTTGGAGTCCCAGATTTTTATTCAGTGATATACTGTCTTTAAATTAAAAACTTAAAGTAGTTAAGAATTTTTAAATCTGGTGTGATAGAAGAAAGAGACTTAAAAACATGCTTCTGTTCCCACTCACTTTCCCTCCATGTCTTTCCAGTCTTCCTTCCAAAACCACCAAAGGAATCAATGTTAATTGCCCAGATTAAATTTAAAATTTTTGAACAGAATGAACAAAAGCATTTAGATGCATTTTCTCTTATTGGGATCTGGACTTTGGTTTCAAAACCTTCTCTCTCTCTCTTTTTTTTGGGCGAGAATTAGAGTGGATGGTTGAATAATATTATTACTTATTTGTTTACAAATTGAATTTGAGTACATATCCCTCCTATGTCCATAAAGAATTTTGAGTTTCTAAATAACATAAATCAATTCTGTTCATTTAAAAAGTAGTCCTACTCACAGCAAATGTTACCCAACCATAATAAGTTGAGTATTTGTTGACAGTTATCCTCCTTGGCAAAGCATACAATATATGATGTCCCACCAAGGAAGCTTAATGATGATATACTTCCCATAGTGAATGAGTTTTGGAAAGAAATCAAAGAGTACTTTCGAGCAGAAAACAAAAGGAAAGTAAGGGTAAAAATAGCAGGCACTGAAATGGTACCAAGATAAACAATCCATCTTCTACTTTAAAAAAGATTCCCACACGGGTGGGCGTGATCCCATCAGTTAGACCAGAACCATGTGTGGAGCACACTTAATGTGGACGTGTTGGAGAAAATGTTTCAATCCAAACGCAGGGCAGCAATATCTGCCTCCCAGGAGAGGCAGTCTGTAAACACCAAAGGCCCTTCCCCTGCTGAGCAGGGCTTCCCCCTTGAGAGCTCTGCAGACCAGGATATGTTCTTTGCACATGATGCCATTCTGAAAATCAGACTGGCTGCTGGTTGGAATGTATCACAGAAATGAGAGAACAACTCCCCATTGCTGGAACTGCCATCACCATTTCCACGTGGCTTAGTGGTTGACACATTTGGTTAACCATTTTCTTAGCCTCTGGTTAACCACCCATGGTTTGAAAACCTGGCAGAAGTGGGCAAATGTCTCTATACATATAACGTTATTCATACAAAAACAACCCCACAAGATGCAATTTCTTCCTTATCAGCCACACCAAATCCAGGCTCTCTTTTGCTGGCAGAGGGTAAGGAGAAGCCACTTGATAATGTTCCTTTGGTGATTATCTGGAAACTAGGGTGGAGTGGGTAATTCTCCAAAAAAGGGAATTGAACTTATTTTGAGTTTGGGGTATTTTGACTCAATCTTGTATCCACTTCTCTTTTACAATGATTCTGCCTTATCACTGTAAATTAATAGCTGCAGAGTCCTTGAATAGTCTGTGTTTTCCATCTTCAGCAAGAGCTGACTTGTGTTTGCTCATGCTACTCTCCCCAGGTCCTCTTTCCTTCTGTCCATTCTCGTTTCTTTCCTTCCTTCTTCCTTTCTCCGTCCTTTTCTTTATTATCTGCTATTTTTCTTCTGATCAGAAAGCTATCAAACCAAGTAGGCTGCGCCACTAAGAACAACACCAGGTTCAAATTCCTTCTCTGTACTGATTCTTGAGCAGATGACTTAACATTCCTTCGTAGGAATTTTCTACATCTCCAAAAGGTGGAGAATTATCTTTCTCACCCCCTTCGTAGGCTTACTATCTGCAAAGAGCTCGGCTCTCTCTGGATGGAAAGTACTGCACTACCATATTATGCTCAGTCCCTGGTGAGCAGTTGCTTAAGAGAAATGTGGAGTCAGAGAAGAAATAGGTTGCGCTGGAAAAGAAGACAGATCGTGAAAATGATATCTGAAGCTTGTTAGAAGATAAATTCTTAGAGAGGCCATTTTCAATTAATAAATCAACCAGAAAGCTTTCTCCTTGGCATTTTTAGAATGGTACTCAGTCGTGACAATGTGATTTAAAGAGATGGTTTCACACTCCCCACCCCTCCACCCCCATTACTTGTGTTGTAGGCAGTAAAATAGTAGATTTAGATCTCTGGTTCATTGAATTGTAAGTCATGGAGACAATAGAAAAGGAAATATAAAAAGACAGCTTAGCAAGGACTGCGATTCCACTGTCAAAAATACTCCAGGTAGATCATGTATTCTGATCATCATACCACCTGAAAAAAAAATCCCACAAAACAAGAGAAAACTCTGAAACTAGAAAAAAGCATAGAATGCTCAGTTATTTTCCAGTATGTAGTTATTGATGGAATTTGTTAAATGCAGGTGAGAACCAGCGTCATTTGGATCCTTATCAGCTCAGCAAATAGTTATTTCTCATTTTTGGTTGGACATGCTTTGCACCTTCATCTCCTGAATAATTGAAAAGCTCTCCCTACATGTAACTTTCCATACACACACAGTGGCCAGATTCTTTGTCAATTATGAATGGCTTCTTTTCAAAATTTCTTAAATGTGGATATATAGGGGGCGGGAGGAGAGATTGTGTGCTTTGTTCTGGCTCCACCCAAGCACGGCTTTATTCTCCCTGGTGTGATTTGACTAAGACACTAACGATTATGATGTGATGGAAGCTCTGGTTAGTGATGATCGATCTCAGTTCTGAGTCTCCCAGAAGTTTCTCCAGCCCTCCCTGTTCAAAGAGAACAGGCAGTTCACACGTGGCATCATGAATTCTCATTGAGCTCAGAGCTCAGGGGTTATTCTTTTATTTATTTTTTTTGTTGTTTAAATCTGTGATTTCTTTTATTAAGTCATATATACATAGATCATGAATACATCTATGCCTTTGTGGGATTCAACGTGTTATTTGTACAAATTGGAGTGTTTACATCCTACTAATTAACATAGCTTTTGCCTCATTTACTTAGGTTAGGGGCTATTTTTAAACATGCTGTTTGTGTTGTTGAATGACTACTGAGTGGAGCACCATATAATCCAGACCACTCCCAGGCACAACTGGAACTCTTCTTTAATAGGATGGTAGAACCATCACAGCAAGTTGATTTGGCTATTGGTCCAGTGACTTTGGACCATTAACACCCACAAAGCCCAAGAAAGGAAGTAAGTGGGAGCTTAAGAATTAAGATTATTACAGTCTCTCTGCCCCACCACCCTCTTTCCATATCAGTGGTGAGTACTGGGGACCCCACACTTTAGGGCCCTTCAACGAGGGTCCAATTCAGAGGCAGAGGATAGCATGGAGGACCCAAATATACCACCACTATCTTCCCAAGAAGAAAAAGCAGCACTGGGTACACACAGAGCATGTTACCTAGACTCAGATGTGGATACCAAGGGAGGACACAATGTGAATTTCCATACAGTCAACTACCCCATAATTAGAAGCACCTAGAGACTTCTTACAGTAGTTAAGTTCAAGGCCCCCTTGGCAGTAACACTTGAAGACTCTGGCAGGGACTTGGTGGTACACATCTTGCCATCTCTCCACTCCTGGAATGAAGCCAGAATGTTCTACAATGTAGAACAGCTGTCTTGGACAACTGTCCTGAGGGGTACAGAGATGTGTGCTTAGGGAGAAGGTTCACTATCCGGTCCCCTGAGGGTTTTTAAGTCAAATTTTCAGATCTAAAAGTTTGAGCATTAGGGTTATTGAAATGCCCTCCAGGAATAGAGCTGGGGGCAGTGCCCACTGGCCAGAGCTGCCCTGACCAGAGTGTGGAGAGGGATCAGCTGGAGAACCAGGTGATGTGATGGCAACCAGCTGTTCTCCTGAGAAGCTCACTGCCAGACTCTGCACCAGGCTCTACAGTGAGATGGCTGTCACCTGGTCACCAAGCACATATCCAAGGACTGCTGTGCATTAAAAAGGGGGCAGTGTAGTAGCTAAAGCTGCTCCCTATCCATCTTGCTTGGGATTATGAGAAGCATAGCACTGAGGAGAAATCCTTTCCATCACTATTCATTGCACCACTTTTTGCCAAATAATTAAGTCACCCACTCAGGAAAGGCCCTGTGATGCACATGGGGAGTGAAGTTTGCTGTGGGAACTTGAACTCGGAATTTCCTGACTTCTGTGCAATTAAAATCCCAAACTTAAGCTGCATTAGCGTGAATTTTCCATAGTGAGTTCTAAATGCAGAGTTCTACGTTTCATATGTATTTTTCTAACATATGTTACTGCCTATGTTTCTGATTAAAAGCTCGTCCAAAATAAAATAACAAGGGATTACTTTTTTCCAATAGAACTTTCTTCTATAAAAGCTGGAAATAAGCCCTCACCCAAAGTTACCAGTTTTGCAGGTGCTGGGTGAGTAGTGTTTGCCAGCAAGACAAAGGGCATTATTCTCCCCACGATCACCACCAGAAAGCGTTCTTTCTGTGGAGAAAATTATAGACCAGTGCTTCAAAGACATTACATGGTCAGGCCCTACTCCTGGAGACTTTCAGGCAGCTGGCAGGCTGGCAACTGACAAATATTTATTCTGCCTTCACTGTATATTCAGCACCTTTAAAGTTCCCAGGGAAACCAGTGTATAATATCTTCTAGGGCCAAATTAGTACCTGAGATCATCCCATAATGTGTACAGAGCAGAGGATCTAGAATATCTCACCTGAGCATGGGGATATTGACAGCACAAGAAAGCAAGACCCAATGAAAGGGCCTTTCAAGCTGAACTTGTCAGGAGCCCCCCATGCCCTCTCTTTAGACCTCCTTTCACAGATACTCAGCCCACACATGGGTGTATACACACACACACACACACACACACACACTCCACTGTTACCGCTACCATTGACTCTGCCTAGAAATTGAACCCAGTTGAATGGATCAATTCATCATATATTTTTTTAAAATAAGAAACACTTTTCATAAATAGGCAAATGTGCCAAGATGTGCCAATATAGGGATGTTCATAATAGTGCTGTAGAGGAGAAAATGGTAATAGCACGTAAGAACTGAGATAATCCTCTAGAGAAAAATCCAACGCCTATTACACATGTCTTGGGTGGGTGCAGGCACGTGAGGGGACATAAGTTTGTATGGCACATTGCAGCCTGTGCTGAGAAGAGTAGGACTCATTCCATCCCAGTAAGTCCTCTAACCTAGTTTTATTGGGGTTGAATAATCACATCGGCTGTTTTGATATCTATATCAATAATGATGCTTTTAGAAAGTCAAATAAAACCCCTACATCCTTCTGTTATATGTGTGTTAGTGCCAAGCGATATTTCTCCTAAACTGCTTTGGTTGGTAGGTGCATTTTATTTTTGTTGTTGTTTTGTTTTGTCTTGTTTGTGTTAACCAATCACACGATGTTACACTGATTCTTGTTAGAGTTCTCTTGTTAGACAAGACCTTTGCGGATACAGATTCTTCATCCAGTGTGTTGGGGCCTCTCTATCAGCTCTGTGTCATACACAGTGATGGCTACGGCTTCTGAATTTCTCCTTCAGCTAGAAGATGATAGAGTTGTGAGACAAGCCGAGTATCAGTATCTTGCAGAGGAGTCAAAGTCTCTGAGATAAATCCTAGAAACGTGGCATTGACTGTAGTCATCCTAGGGCAACATATCATTCATCATTTCATATTACAGCATTTCACGGAAGACTGTGTCCTAATATCAGTCTCAGATAAGTCAAGAGTTTCCATCAGAACCCGCTTAGGGAGTCTTATTGTGGCAAAATCCACTTAACATAAAATCAGCCATTTTAAGATATACATTTACAGTTTTATAAATGTGCATTCATTAATTTCTCCATTCAACATGTTGTACACCATTACCTCTCTCTAATTCCAGAATATTTTCATTATCTCAAAGGGAAATGCTACAATCACTTAGCCTTCCCCCAGCCCCTGGCAACAACGTATGGATTTTCTGTCTCTATGGGTTTATTTACCTATTCCAGGTATTTCATACACATATAAAAATAAAATCTTATAAAATACGGCCCACTGTGCCTGGCTTCTTTCATTCAGCATAATACCTTTGAGATTCATCCATGGGATAGTATCAGTTTTTCATTCCTTTCCATGGATGAATAATATTCCATAGTGCTTTATTTTTCATCAAAAGCTCATATTAACTTCACCCCACCAACCCACCCCTCATCCATAAAACGACTGTACTCTGTCCTACTGGGTGTTCTGGATATCCTTATGGTGCATACAGGGATTCCTCCCGTTGTGCGTTCCCGTTTCATAGAAGAGAAATTTGAAGCTCAAGGTGACCACCCAAGGTCGTGGAGCTGGGCTTTAGATCCAGGAATGCTTCTGTTCTTTTTCTAAAGTTCTCCACAGCAATGACTTTTCTTTATTTTAGACATTCATCCGTCTCACTTCTCCAGTAGATTTCTGCCACTTAGCAAGCGTCAACTTAAGATCTTTTCTCTGATGGATTAAGGAGCTGAGGATCCTGCACCTCTTTTGGCAGGTGGCTTAAGGCACGTGGAGCTAAGCAGTTTACTTGTCTCAGGATCTAAAGCTGTCTTACAGTAAAGTTAGGCCTGGATCTGGCTCTCAGAAGAGCAGTTTGTTCTGAAATTCACTAAAATGGATAGCTTCTTAAAATGCTCACCATCTTACTGAATTATGAAGACAACTACTTCAAGAGATGTAGGGAAATGGTATCTGAAATAAATAATTTTATAAGTGTACATTCTTTAATTTCGCCATTGGACAAGAACAAATTGAGGGATCACTCTTGCAGAAGTGTAATTAATCTGTGATTCAGATTGATATGAAAAGGGCTGGGAAGGAAACTGCTCAGATTTGCCTCTGGGATTTGTTTGACTTTCTAACCATCAAAATTCAGTGTATCGCTTAGTTCTGATCTAGCATTGAATTCTGTTTCTTGCTTACAATGGAACCGCTGAAGTAGCATCCTAATTGGTGAGATTTCCTTATACTATTTTCCAGTGGACTAGAATGTGGACTTATAATACAATTTCTTGGTTTTAGTGCTAATTATATTGTTTCTAGTATCTTCAGAAATAATAAGTTTTAAGGATATAACATGACAGAGTATGAATTTTTTTTTTCTAGGTCTTTCCCCTCCTGGGTAATGTCTCCTTCTGACCTGGTGACCCAATTTAAAATTTTATTACCCAAGCAAAATCTAAAGCAGAATATGACTTTCAATTCTGAAACCTTAAAAGCCAAGTTACCTTATGAACATGTTAAAAGGAACCATTTTATTCCAAGTGATTAAGTCAAATATGATTTTAGTTAATGATCTTAATGATGATCCTAGAATAGATATGAATTTTAAGGTCTCCTGTGCTGTCAGGGTCATAAAGTAATTCTCAGCAGACATCCCGAAGCCCAGTTGTGATTCTGGGCATTAGAGCTATTTACGTTAGCGAAGGAAGCCTGCAGTTTCTCGTGGATGGTGTGGGCCAGTTTTCTGTCTCTTCCTACCTCTCATGGTCAGAAGCATTTGGGGATGTAAACTGACCATTTTATACTAATTAAATCCAGGGAATATTTAGTTGGATTTTTAGAAAACTAATTCAGGGACAACTTCAGAAATCTTTGCTACCTAGACGAAGTCAGTAGTCATTGGTATTAAAAGCACACATCCAGAAAAGGGTTTTCTGGTTTTATGCCACTGACAGGACCATTCGGAAGCCTGTGTTGACTCCTCCCTCCGTGGGTCAACTGGTTTGGGGGAGAGGGGAAGAAAGAAGAAATTATATTTTACAGCAATGCTTTGGGGAGGCCACTGAGTGATACCAGTTACTCTGTGTTCCAAAGGAAATGTGAACACAGATTTATCATATATGTATATAGACAGCCTCTTCCTTATGGTCATCCCGGAAATACTACATTTTGGTGTTATCACATTCTTTTCTGGGACAAAACCCAACAGCTATTTATAATTAAAACCTTTCTAGAAAAAATGCTCCAACCTTTTTCACACTCACCCAAGTGAATTTCAAATAATGTTTAATAATTTGGCTTGGTTTTCAGAATCTGTAAAGCATAAGCAGTCAGCCCTGCCGAAGATGAGGGTTGTCATAGTTCCACAAATGTTTCTAATTGGCACGAACAAGTTGCTAATGGGAGATAAACTGCCTGGGATGGGTGTGGGTGGGTGTGCGATGTGTATACAGACTCACCAGGTCCACATGTGGGCACGCTTGTGGTGCTAACGGCAAGTATCCGGGCTTCACACCATGCACCGTGATGTAAAACTGAGCTTAGGGGAAATAAGAGTGGCCAGGGCTGGGCCACGAGGGTAGCAGCCACGCTGGGAGGAGGTGGACAACTGGTTCCCACCCAGGACTCACATCCCAGGCAGCAGGCCCACCCTCCCATCGGGAGCAGTGAACAAAAGGAGCTTGTAAAATACACAGGCCCAAGGAAAATGACCCCTACTGACTAAAGCCAGCTGTGGCTCAGACTTCTTGCCTCTCCCGATTTGCTTTCTCCAATAAATGAACGTGGTAGAAGATGATAGGAAGTCGACAGGATCATGTTTTTTCTTTCTTGCAGTCGCATATCAGTAAGAACCCTGGTTTTTATACTTGAAAAGCATAAGCTGATTGGCTCATTCATCTCCCTCCCCTCTCCCTTGCGTTTTCTTGGCATTAGGGCAGAACGTTATTTAAAACAAGACACAGTTCAGCTTCAGAAAGAAAAATCATTCTACAAAATACATCTCAGACTCATTTACTGGTGATTTATCATCCCTGAGAGTGGGATACAAATGTCTATATTTGGTATATTTTATTTTTAAGTAAATGTTTTTCAGGTTAATGGGAGTGTACAAATGACCAGGTCAAACTGATTTTGTTAGGTAGAGTCAGTCCCTCTTGTGGTAATGTCCCACACACAAAAGGTGTGCCAAACACCCCCGCCCCATGCCCACTGGGCGAGAGTACCCCATCTTCCCTCCCCATCCCTCATTCCTCCTCCCCCCAACTTGGATTGAAATGCCTTTTTCTCCTATGTGGGCGTGCATCACGATTTACAGCTCAATTGCTCTTGATGGCATCAGGATTTAGGGAAGCAAGCAGGCTCCTTAGGACTTAGAGAAGTGTCCCAAACTATTTTGAAGTGATAGGGAGAATTTTAAATGTGGCATAAGCGCTGCAGATTGATAATCATTTATGTTCACTGTTTTCCTTCAAATATGACAGAGGTTGATGTGTTGGAGGGTAGACTGACTTCAGGGGGCTGAGAGGGGCTTGAAAGTCGACATTTCTACACGTAGTGTGTATTGCAGGAACACTATCGGAAGCCTCTCTGATGCTTTAAAAAAGTTGGTGTCTTCCATTTCCTTCAGAGAGTGGCAAATAATGATGTGCCCAGCATTGTACCTGGCACGTAGTCTAAACCAAATAAATATTTGTTGAGTAAATAAACAGTTAAGTGGAATGTTATAAGCATTGCTAGCGTTATCATCTTGGCGTGAAATGTGCAGGAATGGACTTGAGGCAATCAAATAATTTCCCTTAACTGTACTAGCTAATTATTTGAGAGATGAAGATCTGGGGCAGAGTATTTATTTGTCAGGCTTCATTTGCTCCTAATTAAAAGTGGAAAAGTTGTTCATAGCACTGAAGGAACAATAGCATGACCCACCCCTACGTATTTTTTATATTCCTTGCCACAATTTCAGGGAAAATAGATAAAGATAAAATTAACATTCATTCCTCTTGTTTATTTATGTTTTCTTCTCTGTTATCCTTTTCTAGAGGACAGGCAGGGTGTGGAGTGGGGGGCTGTTTGGACTGTGCTTTTGCCTCCCATCTGTCTACGTGACTTCTGCAGTCGATTCTGCTAACCTTGGTTGGCTAATAAAATCATGTAAATACCAGCTGCGGCGGTCCAAGATAAAACATGTGGCATCCTCCTCATGAGCTTCAGACAGTTTCATCCATTTATTCATTCAGAATTCATTCCAAAAGTATAAATTTAGGATATAATATGCATCAGGTCTGTGTTAAAGTTGTGACTTGAAGACTGAGAAAAATCCAACTCTCATAAAATTTGCAGTCTGGGACCATTGATGAAAAACAATTGAATAATCACACTAAAAATTATATTACTACAAATTGATTTAAAAAAAAAAAAAGGAGTATGGTTCTCCTGGGACCATACAACAGAAGACCAGGGAGAATTTCACTAAGGAAGAGGCTGCAGCTGAGAGCTATAGAATGTTTGAAGAAAGGGAAAGAGCCTCCAGGCCAGAAGAGAACCAAATGCAATGCCCTGCACATTCCAGGGAGCACATGCCCCTCCAGGGACTACCAGTAACCAGGTCGCTGGGTGGGAAGAGCTGGGGCTGATGGGAGGGCAGGCCCAGGCCCTGTGGAACTTTGAGCTTCATCCCCTGAGACTTAGAAGGGTGATACTCAAGGGGCAGGTAGTAGGGGCTTGGAGAAGGAACACATGGACCTTAATATACCTGCGTTTGGGGGTAGGTGGGGGATGTAAATATCAATTCTTTACAGATACAACAAGGCAGGTAAAGCTGCTGGGCCCTGAGGACCCCTGGCTGTAGGAGAGCTTGTTGGAATTTCCTACTATCCACCAAACTTCAAAAGGAGTGCATCTGGATCTCCAGCTTTATACTAAGTAACAGACACCTGTGGCCACTGCCGAACCCTGCAACAATGACCTTCACCCCTCCATCTTTCTTTCTGCTTTCCTTTTGACAGTGGAAGGTGGCATAGCACAGTTCATTCCTGTTTTTTTGGCAAAGTGTAAATGGCATGCCTTCTGGCACTTTCTCTCCTGGCTTTGAGCAAATGCTTTGAAAGTAGAGCACTTCCTTTCCTACCAGTGGCTGAGCTTGGCCTGTGACCTTGACTCTCCTTTAGGCTCACAGGGTTGTTTCAAGGTTAAGTGACTCGATACCTACAGCCCATCCAGAACAAAGGCTGGCACAGATCACGTGCTCAGTTCATGCTAGCTATTGTTGTTAGCTATTTTGACTGATACGGAAAGATGTCAAAGATATGTTGTAAGAATGACAAAGATCAGGGTACAAAACTACACATCACAGAAAGGATTTGCACATATTCTTAAAAATGCTACACAAATGTTCTAGAACACATAGTGGCTATATCTGAGAACTGGGACTGGGGTTTAGGGGCACAAGGTTAGGCAGGTGGCAGTTTTTACTGTTTCACCTAAGATTCTTGCAGTAGTTTTGTTTGTTCGTTTTACTCTGCAGCTGTTTACTTTTATAAAAATAAAATTATAAGGAATAATTTAGAAAGTCCATTAATAGTATCTAATACGTCAATTTTAGAAAAGCTGTAATGATTTCAACATAATTTTTTTTCATCCTTAAATTTGGAGATACCATTCAAAAAGTTTGCTTCAGGTAAAGAAACATCTGAATCTTAGAACGTCGTTCAGTTTTTACTTGTTCACTACACCATAGTCAAATAAGAGTTTTTTAAATTACATGCTATTAAGACTCCACTACTATAACAGTATTCTGGTCGTTCTTCCTCATCTACAGATGTTGATGATATATAGGATTGTTTGGAAAGCTGCTGACCCACCGAGTACAGAAGCACATTTGGCTCAGTTGTTGCTGACTTCATCATACTTCGAAGCATTGCTTGAATCTTTTATAATGAGCATTTTTATAACGACAATGAAATCATTTCCAAAAATTGAAGATGAGAAGTATTCATTCACTTTTCTATCTAGTGTTAAAGGCCATACCTAGTATCTCATCTTTCCCAGAGATTCAGAGAACTTGATTCTCAGCATTATCATTGTGAAGGTCAGGAGCTCTTGGGCAGTAACTGTTGCCCATGAACAAGGAGGAGAGTGGGGAACACATGGACATAGACAGTGAAATAATAGACACTGGAGACTCTAGAAGGGGGTGAGGGAGGGGAGAGGGTGAAGAATCACGTGTTGGATGCAGTCCACACCATCTGAGTGAGGAACCCACTCAGAGCCCAGACACTCTCACCACCACTCTCACTCACCACTACCCAACATAGCCACGTACCAAAATCTATCAAAATGTTTTAAAAGTCAGAGGCAAGTAGACAAAGTGGTTACTGAATCAGGATATTAGAAATATTTTAAATGATTGTCTAATATTAACTTATAGTCCGCCATCCCTCCTTTTTTCTTTTTTAAACAAGTGAAGGTTCTTTAGGTTTAACTCAAGATTTTGATTAATTGGTATTTTTCAATAGTTTAACTGGTTGAGAATTCATTAATATTGTACAAGCCCAGAACATGGTGGCTTTGATCATTCTTTAAATACAACGCTTCCTTTGCCCAGAGATCACACACCGCTATCATCAATCAGATAAGAACACAAATCCGGAGACAACTTTGAGTCCCTTAGTAAATACTTCATGAAGCTCACTGAGCTTGCCAGTTAGACCATCATCTCTGCACAAGACACACTGGCGAGGAGTAACTGCATTACACAGCACTTAGCACGTTGTGCCCCTCAGGATAGGATGATAATTGCCTTGTGCTGAAGGAAAAACAATTGTACAGAAACTTGGGACTAAGCTGATTACCAGCTGATTCTTTTGAACAGCATTAGCAAACAGCCCACAGCCTGAATTTGGGCTGCTGTCTAATTTTGTACAGCATGTGGGCTAAGAATGGCTTTTTCATTTTAAACTATTAAGACAAAAATCAAAAGGAGAATAAAATTTCATGACATGTGAAAATTATATGAAATTCAGATTTCCTGTCCCTAAATAAAATGGTATTAGAGCACAGCGTGTTCACTCACAGACATATTGTCTACAGCTGGTGTTGTACCAAACAGCAGAGGGGAGGAGTTGTGATGAGACCGGAAGGCATGCCATGACAAAAATGTTGACTATCGATTCTTTATGGAAAAAGTTCAGTGACCTCTGCTTTACATCCAGGGCAAAGTTGTTTGTGCACCTGTCCGCTTGTGTATTAGGATGATTCTTTTGTGTTAGAAATACTGTCTGGCCTGTCAATGTGGCCGTCCAAGAAGGTTCAATGCTTCATATTCATCTGCTTTCCTCACTCCTTTCTCAAAGTCAGAAGAAAGTTATTGAGTGGGAAAAATTAAATCATCAGGCGGGACCAGGAGAAAGATCCTGGTAACAAACAGAAACGACCTACATGTTGCCTCCAAAAGTTATAGACTACTGATGCTAATTTGAAGCCTTCAAATCATATTAGTATTCTTCCCACATTTGAAAATCAATCCAAAGTCATTTCTACTTTAGATCTGAGAAACCTTGTCAGAGGCAAAACTTTTTACGCTTGTGATTTTACAAAACACAGTGCCATGTGTCAGATGGGGGCCCTTTGTTCAGTGGCCTTATCACATCCAGTGGTTCTGTTTTGTTTATATTTGCCCTTGGCTGTAGATATGATAAGATCAAGGATTGACTAGGAGAAAGTACCTTATTGTACAGTGTTTTTCCACCTTTTTTATCTCATGGCACGCTTGAACCTGGGGTTGAACATCTATGGCACTCTTAAATTATGTTCATCAAAAAGCGTTTAGAAAGAATATATTTTCTGTGCTTTGAAATTCTTTTGAAAGTAATTTAATTAATGATCTTTAAAAATTTTCCCGGCACACTGGTTGAAAATCACTATTCCAGCAGAGTGTCTAGATCTTGGTGGGACACCTTGCCCATTGGCTGTGGCAGTTGAATTAATATTTGTTGCTAACACTGAACCTCCTAGGTACCATGATATGTCAGAAAATATTTTATTTATTTATTTATTTATTTTTTATTAAATTGTAGCTGTGTACATGAATGCAGTCATGGAGTACAGTGTGCTGGTTTTATATACAATTTGAAATATTTTCACCAAACTGGTTAACATAGCCTTCATGGCATTTTCTTAGTTATTGTGTTAAGACATTTATATTCTACATTTAGAAAGATTCATATGTACCCTTGTAAAATGGACCATAGGTGTGGTCCCACCAATCACCCTCCCTCCACCCATCCTCTCCCCTCCCCTCCCCTCCCCTTCATCTCCCCCTTCCCCATATTCTTGGGCTATAATTGGGCTATAGCTTTCCTATGAAAGCTATAAATTAGTTTCATAGTAGGGCTGAGTACATTGGATACTTCTTCTTCCATTCTTGAGATACTTCGCTAAGAAAATATTACCACAAATTAACACAAGTTATCTTGGTACCAGGAGAAAATGTGAACAGTCAATATATAAAATGTTACAGAATTGAAAATGTTTTGCGTCTAAATCCCTATGATATCCATATGACTGACCTCGGTTGTCCCCTCTTGTTTTGTTCCATTTCAGAGGTTGAAGGCCGCGTTGACTCACCACCCTGCCGCCATGTCAAATGGGAATATAAACACCATGGGACACATGATGGAAATGATGGGCTCCCGGCAGGACCAGACGCCGCACCACCATATGCACTCCCACCCACATCAGCACCAGACACTGCCACCCCATCACCCCTACCCACACCAGCACCAGCACCCAGCACACCATCCTCACCCTCAGCCCCATCACCAGCAGAACCACCCACACCATCACTCCCACTCCCACCTTCACGCACACCCAGCACATCACCAGACCTCGCCACATCCGCCCCTGCACACCGGCAACCAAGCACAGGTAAACATTTCCCATAATTGCTTTTTCTTTTTTCTTCTTTCTTCTCCCTTCTTTCATCTTCGTAGTGGTGCAAGCGTTAATGCTGGGGTCATTGACAGCAACCTGGTTCAACAAGCCCAGCTATTCTATCTAACATTCTGGGGAGATCTGTTTATTTCCTAGGAGGTAATGCTTACCCAGAAAAACCTACTAGATAAATAATATAATAAATATCAGGTTTAGTCTCTCAGGGGCAAATGTAAGTATTCAAAGTCTAGTCTCTCTTTTTGTTCTCTTTGGAGAACAAAGTAAGTTCTCCAAAGTCTATTTTTGCAGTGTGTTACAAACCCCTCAAAGGTCAATATGAATGGGAGAATTAGGAATAATTTAGGCTTGTGAAGAAGGATGTGAATGAAGACAACAAATAAGTTAATTCTAACCCTAGCTGCTATGTTTTGTTACATCCTAGAGACCCGTTTGGTCAGCTGTAAAATGGAAGTTAAAGACAATGGCCAATCTTTGGAGTGACAGTTAGTGTTAAATTTTTAAGAGTAACAATTCAAGGCAGGCAAAGCAGCTTGGGAGTGGACACTAGGGCGTAAGGTGCTGTGTGGATGGTGCAGAGAGGTGACTCACCGCACCGAATGTGAAATGCGTTGGAGGGAGCAGAGAGAGAGCCAAGCTCAGTAGATGATCAGACCAAGAGAAAGGCCAAATCCCAGGGGCGGAGAGTCACCAGGAGTGGCTGGAAAGAAAGCCAGCATTTAGACTAACTGAAAGAGGGTTGGGGGGCCAGGCAGACGTTATGTCACTCAGGGCCAAAAAGAGAGGCGAGTCCATGTACCAGAGTTGAGTTTTAGTAAGTGGAGGGAGGGCACGTCCAGGAGCATGACTGGCCCTAGACACTTTGAATATTCATGCAGAAGGACCTTCCTCTGTCCCCTCCACCCAGTCCACACTGCCAGCTTCCAACCAGCTGGGGCAGAATGGTGTCGGAAGCTTGGGACCGCCAAATAACAATTATTCACCGTCTCCTCCGACGTCTGTCCGACTTATTCACTTGTCTCTGACTTACTCACTTTTGTCCCGCGACGTCTGTCTCTGGAGACAAGAGCTCACAGCAGACAGCGTTCTGAGCCCTTGTGTCCTCCTCCCCTGCCATACACTAAACCTGGACAGCCATCTTTCTACAAAATGGGTCAGCCACAAGCCCCTCTCTGATATGATCAACAAACTTAATTTTCTAAGGTTCTTAGGAGTTTTCTATATAGCGAATGAGTTGACATTTAGAGTGAGAAAATTTAAATTCTTTTTCAACCTTACTTGCTGTATGACTGTGAACAGAACCTCTCCATACCTCCCTTTCCTCATCTGTAAAATGAGAGTAATAAATCAGTGATAGATAAACCATAGTCTCTTTCCAG
>NW_003852423.1:10925007-10974742 GCF_000181295.1 Otolemur garnettii
CAGAACCTCTCCATACCTCCCTTTCCTCATCTGTAAAATGAGAGTAATAAATCAGTGATAGATAAACCATAGTCTCTTTCCAGTGTTAAACAAGACAATATCTGTAAAGCCTCTGGCACGGTTTTCAAAGCATGTTAGCCATGATTAATTTCAAATCAAAATAGTTCAGAAACAAAGTAATCAAAGTAATTTACTTTAGCAAATAATTTAACAATAAAGTGCCATCAAGAGCACATTTTTTAGTCATATTTTTCATCAAATGCCATACTGGGACATGTATTTAAAAGGGAAAAAGCCCTACAAAGTCAATGATAGGCAAATTGATTCATATGTGTACTTATATCTTAAGGAAAAGGAAGATATCAAGGTGTGCTTACGTTTGTGGGCAAGTTATTTGGCAGACAAGGTTAGCAATTCTTTGAATATAAACGCCATTCATTAGCTAATTGCCAATGAGCTGATTGCCCTCTGTTTCAAATCAGTAAATTGCCAATTGTATATGCAATTAGGTTAATTGTTATCTTTCACTGCTCAAATATTGCTTTTAAACATTTTTTATACTAAAAAAAAAAGTCCAGGTTGGTATTGCTATAAAATTTGAATCAGAATATTTAGACAGTATTCTAAAATGCCACTCTTAAACTGTGTTAATTTGGCTGATGACTTTATATTGTTCATATTTTCTTAAGGTCCTTCCACCTCTGAGATTCTCAGAGGATTTGGAATGAATTCTTTTCAAAGTCACAATTCTTTATTTTAATCAAAAATTTCAGAACATCCATGCCAAGAGAATTCCATTTTAAAGACAAAATAAGTACCAGGAATCACGAGGGACACCGATTCCAGCCTCAGCACTGTACTTGTGATTTCTCCCGGCTTCTTGCAATCCTCCTGCTTGTAAGGACGAGAACCTAGAGTCCCGGTTTCACTTCTCGGCACCAGGAATTTCTCTTACCTAACCCGCACCATAAACCCAACCCCACCTTGGCCCTGATCTCGACATCACTTATCCCTTTGAATGAAGGCCCAGGAAAAGTGTTACAGGTTGACGGTGAGCTGAAGTTAGGGTAGCAAGATACAGAATTGAAAGAAGATCTCAGCAATAGAGATTAAAAGCAAGTTTGCCCACTTGAGAGTCTTAGATCATAATTCACAAAAATAAACGGTAAAGGCAGAAAACAGCCGGGCGGTTAGAACTTTCCCTGCTAATGCTTTTCTTCGCAGTAGTTAGTTCAGGCGTTAGCAGCTGCAATGACAAGTCCTAAATCTTTGCCAATAACAAGGATTACGTCTTCACCAGCCACTCTGGTGAGTAAGACCTCAGACAATTAATCTATTTTGTTATTCCTCTGTGATCGGGGAGGAAAGAGATCGCCAGTAAAGTTTTAGACAATATCTTTGCTTTAAATAAAATTACAGAGATGCAGTCTGACCTCCATCCTGAGCCTGATTCTATGAGGTTTGATGGCATTTAGGATTAAAATACATCACGCCCGGTTCACGGATGTCAACTGGTAGCCATTATTAGAGCAATTACAGTCGTTCTGATGGATTTCAATCATGGGGTTGGAATGTGGTAGAAAAGGTTGTCGGGCTTCATTTTTAAAACTTTTTGCCTGTTATTTTTGCAGGTTAAATGTCTCTTGTAAAACAACTTTATAGGTATTACAGTCATAAACCTGAGTGACTGAGAAATGGGAGAGGTAAAAAGAAAAAAAAAAAAACACCCTTTATTGAGAACGAAGAGGGAGGAAGGAGTGAAGTGCAGGAGGGAAAGGGTTAGGTGTCCAGACGTATAAAGAGTCAGTTGTAGAAATTTCACAAGCTGCTGTGTGTCTGCCTTGTGAAGGGAAAGAAAGCTGTATGTGTGGGAGTCTCCAAAACCTTAGCTGTTGCTGAGTCCCAGGTAGAGCTTGCAAGGAAGCCTCAGCATAGTAAAATTTTCATCACAGTGCTTTGCCGCCGGTATTAATAGTATTTCCTCATAATGTAACTGCCACCATCGCTCCCTAGCTCACACTTGCAGTGTCCTAGAAAGTTCTCCTGTAACTCCCTTCATCTTGTGAGAGCTCCCAGGAGCGGGCAGACCCATCTTCAATGGGTAGGGCGAGGCAGTCCTCTGCATTAAGACCTGTGGAATGATGATGAGAGGATTTCAACTGCTTTCCTGACTTCACAGGGTTCTCGTGATAGGAACCCCCAGAGATGACAGTGTCCCGGAGGTGTGTTCTAGGAACACGGTTTGAACCCCATTAAAGGAGCCCACAACCTGCCCAGAGGTTTCCTGCTGAAGACAGATGAGTCATCAATATTGTGTCAATAGCCCTGACCTTTCCATTTTCACCCTGTAGCCATATTTGGCTACTTTGATGTTTTTGAACACATCTTAAATAAAACATTTTTAATAGCTGAAGGCAAAAAAAAATGTCTCCGCTACCATGACTTAGCCAAGGAGCTGTCAGGGAAAAATCCATCTGACTTCATCTTTTCCCGAGTCATTCCTGCATCTTGCCAAAATATCAAAGAATAGAGTTCAGTGCTTTTTATTTTCTTTCCTGGGTGTGATTTCATTGTTTATTTCATTCATAGGAAACAAGTTGAAGATGCTGACTTTCCGTGCTTTGCATTTTGACATCGGCTTACCCAACATGTGCTTCCCTGTCCCCATCACCTCCTCCCTCTCTGTCCCAGCAGGTTTCACCAGCAACGCAGCAGATGCAGCCAACCCAGACTATACAGCCGCCCCAGCCCACCGGGGGGCGCCGGCGAAGGGTGGTGGACGAGGACCCCGACGAAAGGCGGCGGAAATTTCTGGAACGCAACCGGGCAGCTGCCACCCGCTGTAGACAGAAGAGGAAGGTCTGGGTGATGTCACTGGAAAAGAAAGCAGAAGAACTCACCCAGACAAACATGCAGCTTCAGGTGCAGCCCGCTGTCTCTTTCCCCAGGACTCAGGGCCCTATGCTCAGTTGGCATTTCCTGCAGGCTCTTGTTGACCTAAGCGGTACTGCCACACACGCAGCCCTCAGAGGAGGGCAGGCTGCTCCCCGAGCTTTATTAATTCTGGGACACTCTATAAAACAAAACAAACCATTCCCAGTTTGTGTGTTTTTTTTTTCTTTTTTTTGGTCCAGACAAGAGTCTCACTCTGTCCCCCTGGGTAGAGTGCAGTGACATCATAGCTCACAGCAACCTCAAATTTTGGGCTCAAGGGATCCTCCTGCCTCAGCCTCTCAAGTAGCTGGGACTACAGGAGCCCATGCAACATCTGGCTAGTTTTTCTATTTTTAGTATGTTTTTAGTAGAGACGGGGTCTTGCTCTTGCTCAGGCTGGTCTCAAACTCCTGAGCTCAACAGTCCATCTGGCCTCCACCTCCTAGAGTGCTAGTGAGACCATTCCATTTTCATTCAACCTTCTTACCAAGCTCAGAAGAGGGAGGCACTATCCAATTAAGACACAGGGCTGGGAGCATAGGCTTTAATCAGACAGACCTTCAAACCCTGGTTCACCTATCAACTTTCTGTATTTAACCTCTCTGACTTAGTTTCCTCATCTGTACAATGGGAATAATAACTTTGTAGAGTTGTTAGGGGCAATAAGTGAACTAATGTCTACAAAGTAATTAGCATAGTGCCCGACACTAGATACATCTAAAACTGAAAAGTAGCTGTTTATCTTCCATGATTGAGGGGCTTGATTTGACTTATATTCGATTATCTTTATTTTTGTCTGATGGAAGAAAAGAAGGCTTGTGGTTGTTATTTTGCTGTGGAAGAAAAGGCACATTTCTATCTCATTTGCCAACTCAGCAAGGTTTGAATCTTGCATGATATTTGATTTTTATGGATGGCTTAACTGGGGTCATTTTATAATGAGGCCACTTTTAGGAGTGTGTGAGAGAAAAGAAGAAACTCTAGTACCCAGGGCTTCTGTAGCAAAGGTGGTGGCCTACAAATAATGCAGTTTGGGACATTTGTTCTAACAGAAAAAAGATGTGCACTATTTACCAGCAGAAAAAAAGAGCAACTGAATAGATATGTGATACCTGTGATCAACAGTCCTGAAATAGCAATAAGAGTTTTATGTTAGGCTCAGTGCTCATAGCTCAGTGGTTAGGGTGCCGGCCACATACACCGGGGCTGGCGAGTTCTAACCTGGCCCACGTCTGCTAAACAATGACAACCAGAACAACAAAATAGCCAGGCATTGTGGTGGGTCCCTGTTGTCCCAGCTACTTGGGAGGCTAAGGCAAGAGAATCACTTAAGCCCAAGAGTTTGAGGTTGCTGTGATCTGTGATGCCACAGCACTCAGCCCAGGGTGACATAGAGAGACTCTGTCTCAAAAAAAGACAAAAAGAGTTTTATGTTATAGCCCAGTGCTTCCCCAAGCTCTGAGAATGGCCAAAGAGAGAAGGGTAGGAAGAAAGTGCCCCAAGTAGGGAGACTCTGAACCTTAACAGTTGAGAGTTGCCTTCATCCTCTCCCCATGCCTGGTCCTCTGCATGTCCTTAGAAAGGAACATTTAGGGTCCCACTGTATGAATTGAAAATATGCGAGGAAAGTTTGCGTTATATGTGGGCTGATTTTATATTTTATGGCTGTGTACTTTTTCTTCTAAATATATCATTCTTTTTGTGATAGACGTGAGCAAGAAACTGGGGAACATGTAACAGATATGGTGGGAATGAGATAATGATTCTTCCCATAGCTTGTTTGCTGCAGGAAGATTGGGACTGTCTCTTACCGCTCCCTCCCCACTGTCTGTCCTGCATCTAGTATGGTGTCTCTACCCCTGTTTGTTTGTTAAATGAATGAATGAGTTCTCCATCACTGGAGTGTCCAAGAATTGGCTGCCTGACCACTTGGTGATTGCAGGGAGTCAAGCCATGAGGAATGGCTGCAATCAAACACCTTTAAAGCTACTGCTGCAATCTGGCAGGCACAGTAGTATGGAAGAAAATTTTAGAGAGAATATGGATAAGCATTTTTAATTTCCATAGTCACATTTTTATGTATATTGAAAAATATAATTAGAACATCACATTTGCAGTTTCACAGATACTATTGGTTAGGACAAGAATAAGTCGTTAAAAATGGAGTTACTTTGCACAAACATGTTAAATAAAGGTTCTTATACATAAGGACCTAGGAAATATTAATATTACAACAGTGGGTCTGCAATGACTGAAATAGGGGACCCTAAGGAATTTGCTCTCCGATACGAGGTCTGCAGGAGGACAGTGAAAAAATGTAGGTTATCTCAATCTTGGTGCTGTTGACTTTGGGGTCAATCATTCATTGTTATGCCGCTGGGTATTTAGCAACATGCTTGGCCTCTAGCCACTAGATGTCAAGAGAACACCTTCCATTTGGGACAACTAACAAGTCTCCAGACAAATGTCCCCTGGGTTGGGAAGTAGATGCAAAATTGGTGTAGGAGAACCACTGCCTGCAATGAGTAGGCGGCTGATACACATCAGATGCCAACAAGTCTTTAAAATTACTTTTAATCCAAACGAGTCACTGCCCAGTTACTCCATTATAAGACATGAGAACATGGAGGTATCATAGCAGACAGGTGGTTGGCTTTGAGGTTAGAGGTGTTTGTGACTTGGTACATGCGTATTTATGATTGCTTTTACGAAACACATAAGGCAAATTCGTGTGTTGGCTGGACCCTAATCCATTTTTTAAAATATTTCTTTAAAACCAAATGGGTAAGGAAAAGAGACTCTAGCTCCTGAAAACCAGAAAAAAAAAAAATCCTAATGAGTCGACGTAACTGACACCAGTACCTTTCAGTTGGTAAAGCAGTGCCCAGGCAATGGACAGTCTCTGAAAAGACTAAATTGTTGGTATTTTCCAACTACTGCTTTGCTTGAGAGGGATAGGAGCCACAACCGTCCAGTGTTTTCTGTGATGCTGCGTGCTCTGCAGCAGGCCCTGTGATGCTGGCAAGGGTGCTGCAGATTCTGCTACCTTTCAATGACCTTTTCCCTCTCACTGGACCTTTGTCAAAAGAAAAAGTTCTCCTGAGACTGGTCCAGTGAGCCAAATTCTAAGTAAACAGACATGGAAGGTGCTAAGCAAACAGACTCCAGCCAAACGGAATATCCATGGTCTGGATGGCCAGCTGCCACTTTTGAGTTGTTTTCCAGCATAGAACCTTCTAGTTAGGCTGCAGGGTTTCAGATCGGAAAAACCAGACCTAAGAAAACAAAATCAAACTCCCAGACTTCATTTCCTCGTCTCACAACAAATCTCTGTCCAAGACGTCAACACAAATTATAGGACTGGGGGAGACATTAGCACCCACGCCAGCTGATATTTGACAGAGAGAAACTGAGGTTCAGGAAAATGAAGAGTCTTCCTAAATACCACACCACCAGAAAGTAGCAGAACCAGGACTCGAGCAAGCCTCCCATTGACCCAACTCAACTTACGTTGTGATTTTTTTTTTCTAGAAAATCCTTAAACTAAAGGAATCCCTGTTCTTTTTTCTGGTACAGAGTCACTAAGATCAACTCTAAATTCATCAGCTGTGTCTGTGGTTCTCAGTAGATTGCTGTGTTCAGCAGAGGATATGGAAATCATCTGGTCACCCGTGGAAATAATTGCTTTTCTTTTTCAGTGTAAAGACACATGGTCTAAGTTGCTGCTGAAATTTTAGACACACAAGCCCAGGTCTGGGACTTGGCAGGAGAATAGGCCAGATGGGAACTGTTGCTTGACAATTTGAAAGTCCTTTGTTTCAGATCGAACCAAACCTGGTCTCAGCTAATCTACAAAAAAAGAGGAAGGAGGAATTGTATATTGTAGGCCCCATTTTGATAATTATTTTTTTGGCACAAAGTACTGTTTACACCAAAAAGCATTCCGGGTTTATCATATAAACTACATTACGTCCCCCAAGCCAAAATCCGCAAATGTAGCTATTAGGGACTTCTTGAAGTGTTTGTTACCACAGTATTGAGTATCTCTGTGGAGTGCCACTTCATCCCCGGGCAAACTTAACAGTTTAAAAATAGATCAGCCCAACTGGATCCATCCCCTCACTGTGTCTCCTTCAATGGTGAACTGCTTCAGAGTCGCAAACCCAAATTGGTTTAGAAAGATGAAAAAATGAAGGGTCATTTTCCACAGGAGAATCAATACCTATTGTTAATGCTTTGTTTTTACAAAGTACTTTCATAGTAAGACCTAGAAGCATAATTATCACCTACAGAGCGGAATTTTAAAAATGGTGATTTTTCTCAAATCATGAAGCACGCAAGGTCATTCAGAGTAAGAAAATGACTCTAGAAGTCCTGGTTTTATCTCCCTACTTGACTCGCAGGCGGCAATTGATTTCTTTTATGCATCTCGAAGCATTTGCTCTCTGGTTGTTTTCTTCCAAAATGAATTCAAGATGGTTCTACCTATGTTACCTTGAAAAGAATACTTAAAATAGGGTCTAGTATTTGTGCATTTCCTACATCAGTCAGCCCATCTATATGGAATCTTTATGATGATGATGCATATTCACAGCACACCACTCATTTTTGTTTCTCTAGGGCAAGATTTCATGACCTTTCCTATAGAATCTAATGAAGGCTCCATAGACCCTCTCTCAGCAACGTGGGCTTAATAAATTTTGCTCTAGAATGAAACTATTGGTGTTGCTTTGGAATCCACCCTGCTAAGGGACACAAGAGGTGCTCCAGCTGGGAATTGTGCTCCCTTAGGAAATAGAAGCACGTTTGAGAATATCGAAAGTAGTTAACTAAAGAATAAAAATGAAGACTGAATCCCTTATTAGATAATTGGGTAGTTAGCTTTCTCAACAGAAGGCAAGACGGAATTACTCATAGAATTAAAAAAAAAAAACTGTCTAGCAAGAACTTAGAGAATTAGTCTAACCATCTTGTTTTCTAGTTGGTTGGTGTGACAGTTTGGGAATTCAAATTCTGACTCTCAACCCCTAGTTGAAAGTTATTTTACCTGCTATTTGTTCCCCCATGAATTTCTGGTGCTTCTGTGACTATTAGGCCTTTATTTAGTTCTTACGGCATCCTCGTTGTGTGTGTATGATCTGAACGAGGACTGACCGCTCTTTTCTATTGAGGACTTCTTCTTGTATTTTAGATTTTAATATTTATTCACTGCACATAAGAGCATACATTAATGTAAAAGGTTGCACAGATGAAAGCATTTCTGAAATGTGGTCAGCCCTTCGGGATTGGCTCAGATTATAGATTTGAAAAAAGTACACAATGTGAAAATTTTTCTTTCTCTCAGGGTAGATTTGATTTGAAGATAAGTGACAGTCACTTGAGACCGAGTCTGGTGGAATAAAGTGGGTGATAACCTGAATGTCATTTTTAGTGAGATAAACATGTCAAAGCATGGAGCTATTTTATACTCTTAGAGTAAGTATCTGCTCTACTGAGGATATTAACTGGTATTCATTTTTCAACCATACCTTGGCTAAATACCAGAATCACTAGCATATTACATTAAGAAATATGTCCACATACGTATTAGTGCACGTACATCTATAAGTGAGTCGGTCGTCATAATATTCTCTGGCTTCTCTATTTTTTGCACATCTTTATAACTCTCAGGGCTTTGGTTTCTTTACTTACAACATATTGTTTTATTAATGAAGTATTTTGCTGTTCATAGACAAAACACCACTAAAGTCATACACTGTACATTGGTAATAGGCCAGGATATCACAAATGCTGTTTACAGCTGTGATTGTTGCTGTTTTATAGTAAAACAGCCTCATGGAAGCAAAAGTTTTTGTGAAACAATTTGGGGTATGCCACATATTATAGGCAGTTACTTCCTTGCTAACTGTGAAAACCCAGAGAATGGAAATTAAGAGTGTTTTCTTAAGCAAGAGGCAATGAACACTTAGTGCTTGGGAGATTGAAGGATGCTTAGACAGGGTTTGACTGGCCAGGACACAGAGGACACAGTGGGGGAAGAAATGGAGCCCAAAGTCAACCTCTCCAAGACATGCCCCAGGCAGGATTTTGTTTTGTTTTGTTTCATTTCTTCTTCCAGAAGAAAGCGAGAGATGCCAGGTTGGGTTTTAATACTTTTTTGTTTGTTGTTTTCTAGGTCACAGTAGACAAATGTGAACTTGATTCCATTTTCTCAGATCCATTGTCTCCATTACCCGCAGCTGAGAGCTTCTACTCAGGGCGCAGGTGTCTGGCAGTTGGGATTTCAGTGTGATGTCTGTAGTCCAAATGCAAATAATGCCATTTTATTCTGAGGCAAATATATATATATTAACACATCTTTGTTACCTTTTTTTTGTTTTATGTTTAACCTGGATTAAAATAGGCTAACTCTGAATTGACTTTCTTTTATATATGCTATTTTATGCACCCAAAGAACTGGGAAAAATAAGGAAAGATGTGTGTGTTTAGATAGGTAAGACAATGAAGTTCATCAACTCATCCTAGAAAAAGTGCTAGAGACCCACCTCATTCCTCAGTATCACTGTGGTCACCTCTGAAGCAACGCAGTGATGCTAGAACCTAGTCTACCCTTCAATTACTTTTTTGGGATGAGTTCACAAACTTGATTGTCAGACCTCATACAACAACTGCTTTGATGGTCATTCCAGAAAAAGAGGTCCAAAATTGCTTTGCAGAGTGGACTAGGCTCTGGTGTCAGTGATAGCTTCCCAAGGGGAGCACTTCACAAGTGACCACAGTGATACTCAGCAGTGAGGTGTGCCACTCTGTCACTCTCTTTCTAGATGAGCTCATGAACTTAATTGTCCGACCTCTTAAGATCAGAGTGGAAAGAATTGGTGTTTAAGACTAAAATAACTTGTCCTATAAATAAAGTCATCCTGCTGACCCTGGAATTGATGGGATCACTTTTGGCTTTGACAGAGCCTCTTATCAATCACACTTATTTGCAAGTTGGGGTACAGTTGGCCTTCATGAATGTTCTCAGATTTAAGAGCAATTTTCTGGCAGTGTATTGGCTCACACCTGTAATCCTACCACTCTGGGAGGCCAAAGAGGGGGGATTGCTTGAGCTCAGGAGTTCAAACCCAGCAAGAGTGAGACCCACGTCTCTACTAAATATGGAAAAATTGGCAGGGCATTGTGGGAGGCACCTATAGTCCCACCTATAGTTCCTGACGAAGCAGGAGGATTACTTGAACCCAGCAGTTTGAGGTTGCTGTGAGCTAGGCTTATGCCATGGCACTCTAGCCTGGGCAACAGAGTGATACTGTGTTAAAAAAAAAAAAAGGCAATTTTCCTATGTAATTAAGTGGTTTATTCATCATTAGTTTCCCAAGTAGACATTTTTATTTTGTACAGTTTGGAGGAGAAAGGGAAAAGCTTTTTTTCTTTTTCTTTTCTTTTTTTTTTATTGAATAGTAACTATGTACATTAATGCACTTCTGGGGTACAGTGTGGGGTTTTCACACACAATCCGAAACACTTCCATCAAACTGGTCAACATAGCCTTCGTGTCATTTTCTTAGTTATTATTTTAAAACGTTCACATTCTGCTCTTAGAAAGATTCACTTGTACTCTTATAAGATAAACCTCAGAAGTGATCCCTCCAATCCTCCTCCCTCCACCAGCCCTCAGAATGGGAAAAGCTTTTGTAGATGAGTTTTGTATTACTTTGTTATTACTGTTAGTCGGTATGTAGTTGTTTATATTGTACTTTACAAAGGAATTTGGAAATAGGAGATTGTCTTTAAAACAGGTTTGAATTTTTTTTTTTTTTTTTACCATAGATTCTTTCCTGGGTGATAAATGCATGCCTGAAAAGCCAAGTTCATATTGCAAGTGTAGATATAACTTAATGACAGCAATGTTAAACACCCCTTTCTGTATACATGCTTTTTAAAAGTTTTCTAGAGGTGAAGTATAATGCCTGGCCACAAATGAACCTTGGCAAGAGAAAGGGTGTTATTTGTCACAATTTTAAAACAGCTTATTCAGGATACCACTGTGTTTACAGTTTACTTTTATCAAGTGGAAGCACCTTGGACCAACCATCTATTCTGGACAATGGGTGCCAAGTACATGATTCTACAGAGCTATGAGCATGCCTTTGTGTATTACTGCATAATCTAGAGATTTGATATGTTTATCTGAGTATAAATAAAGGAAAAAAACTACCATCCAACACATTCTGATAGTGAGGAGGAAAGGAGTTTATAGACTGAGATTAGCCCAACTAATTAATGAATTTATCAAATTAAATCAATCATGGCCCCAGACGTCATCATTGCCTCCTGCCTGCCTGGGCTGATGTCATCGCACCAGTAGATGACCAACATTCGCACCATGTCTTGCACACCTCCTGCTACGCAGGCATCAGGCGGTGGACGTGCTCTGCTGAGCAGCAGCCCATGTGGGACCCATGTCTCGGCTTTCCGATGGTAGACTAGTCAGCTTATTCTGATTGCATTTCAGGCCACTCATCCTGCCACATAATTCTGCCAATGCATGCCCCACGTTCACCTTCCAACACGGAATGTCAGGTCGAGCTAGTAAAAGTAATGACAGCCAAATCCACTGAGCGCCTAGTACACGCTCATCATTGTTGTATTTCCTATCTATGAGTATTACCTCATTTAATCCTTACAACAACCTAAGAACTTGGTACTGTCTTTTTCCCCATCTTATACATGAGGTTGCTGGAGCACAGCAGGGCTCTGTTTCCTGCCTAGAGTGGTACAGCAAGTGTGGAGTGGGGATTTTCATCTGTGCAATCTGGCTCCAGGGCCCATCACCTAAGGGTATGGGCTGGCCTTTGAATAGGGTTCAGCTCTTGGGTTAAAGCCTTGACACTTCAGAAAGCCCCCAGTAAATGTGAGGGCCTAGTTGAAGGCGAGCTACAAATTTTCAGATGAACCCCTCTAAATATATATATTCTTTAATTCAGGTTAATATGAAGGTACAAATGATTAGGCTACATTGTTTGCCTTTGTTGGGTAAAGCTCAAGTTGTAGTTGAGCCCTTCCCCGGGAGGGTGTGCTGGATACCCTTACATGTGCCCATTAGGGGAGAGCTCACCAATCGCCCTCCTGCCTCCCATCTCCTCTTTCCCTCCTCCCCTCACCACTTGATTTTAATTGATTTTTCCTCATGTGAGCATGTAGTTGTTTATCTATTGGCTTTATATTAGCATTGAGTACATTGGATACTTGCTTTTCCATTCTTGTGATACTTTACTAAGAAGAATATCATTTTACTATAAGGACATTTGGATTAAGAATGTTCATTGAAGCTCAATTCACAATCGTTAAGTTGTGGAATCCACCCAAGTGTCCATCAACCCATGAACGGATTAATAAACTATGGTATATGTATATCATGGAATACTACTCAGCCATTAAAAACATGGAGACTTTACATCTTTTATGTTAAGTAATATTCTTATATTATTATTCTTATATTAAATTAATATTTTCTTATGTTAAAATTCTACTAATATTCTCAATGTCATTCATACATACCAGAAAAGTTTGCCAGTTTTATTGTTTAAAGTGTAAGGGGCTGTGGGTTTGTACACGTCTCTGGTCTTCTCAACATGGCTTCACTGTGTCTCTTTTCAGAATGAAGTGTCCATGTTGAAAAACGAGGTGGCCCAGCTGAAACAGTTGTTGTTAACACATAAAGATTGTCCGATAACAGCCATGCAGAAAGAATCACAAGGATATCTAAGTAAGTCACCAACCTTTGGCTCATTTTAGTGTCCAAGCTTTTGCCACTATTTTGCACTGAATTTTATTGAAAGAGCAACAGTCAAGTGTAGATTGTACTCCCAGACAGATGTACTAGGATTCTTGAGTGGCTGCCAGACCATTCTGCTAGGGTGACCCCTCTTTCCTGATCCCGATTCGACATCATGCCCACCACCTCCTGGTAATTTCTGGCTACATCTTCCCTGGCATTTGAAGTTATAAAACCAAACTCCAGTTTTGCAGCCAGTAAGAAAACAGCCTGCTGGAGCCCAATTCCCCGTGGCTTGGCCTTCTTCCAGAGAAAGCTATGGGCTAGGAAATAGCCATCGCATGAGTCCCATTCAGTGCCCCAGGATACACAGCATGTTGCTCACTGGGCTGTGAAGCTAATGACCTGGTCTCAGTTTGTCAATAAGTACAGTGCTTCCCTTCTTCTAGACCCCTGTTTCTATACCTGGAATGTCAAATCAAAAGCAAGTTGAGTAGGGGCTGGTGGGAGGAGCAGGGATTCATGGCTAAAGGTCAATTTATTTTCAAATAATTTTTTAGATTGAGCAACACAGATTCTCCCACCACATGTGAGTATTTTTTCACATTTGATATATGGATGGCTATTTGAAAATACAAGATGGGGACATTCACATGTCAGGATTCAAACACATGGAGATCATTTCACCAATTTAGAAAGCATGGCTTTGCTCGTAGCTGTAAACTGGGAAGGCATAGCTTTGTGATACCAATTTGAAATAAAGCTTTGAAGTTCACTTCCAGAAGAAAATGTGTGGAACTCTTCTATTTCAAATAGATGCCTAGTATTATTTCTCCTAGTAAATCTGCAAGTCCACACAAGAAAGAGCTATATTGGGGTGTGTATGTGTGTGTGTTTTTTCCCTAGGTCCGGAGAGTAGCCCTCCTGCCAGTCCTGTTCCGGCTTGCTCCCAGCAACAAGTCATCCAGCATAACACCATCACCACTTCCTCATCGGTCAGCGAGGTCGTGGGAAGCTCCACCCTCAGTCAGCTCACCACTCACAGAACAGACCTGAACCCGATTCTTTAAAATGCACGGTCAGACCTGGCCTCCAAGAAGAGCTGTAGCATACCATGGGTCCTTTCTTTTAAGGGCATTTTTAGAATTAACTCAGACCTGGAAGACTCCTCATCCCTTCAAAGACTGGCTTTCATTTTTATAGTTATTATGGAAATGTTGTCTTTTATACTTAGTTATATAAGAAAAAAGGGAGTTATGCAATTAATATCTATTGGCTTGGAAAATGCTAAGGTGCTTTTCTCCAATTTTCTGGTACCAGTTACTTGTTTATAAACTGAACCTTTTCTGTATATAGTCATGGTTTCATTCTTATCAGTCCAACCCTTTGCCTGAAACATTGACTCTTGTTAAGACACAGCTTCTAGCCCAAATGAGGCATACTTAGATGTCAAGGAAGACAGATCCAAGCTAACTGGGTAGAAAATCTGATGACATCATAACTCATGTTGAGTTGGCGCTGTGATGCCACCAGAATCCCAGATAAAAACACAACCTTTCTCATATTTTCTTTCCTCTTACTATAAAGAATGATAAGATCCATCAATGTCCAAGTAAAACCACCAAGCATCTCGCCACCTGTCCTGTTCTTGGTCCATTTGCTTGAATGCCCAGTTCCCCTCTCCATCTCCACTTTTTTTGGGCACTCTGTTTACTTGTCATTTTGACTGTCTTCTGTGTTATCTCGTTTCCCTTTAGCATTGCATGTGAAGAAGAAAATAATGCTTAAAGAAAAAAAAAAAAGTAAACCTCCAACATGTGGACCTAGCCATGGCCTCACTTATCCAACCTTCACAGCTGGAGTCCATTCAGCTCTTGCTTCTCACCAAGTAGTAACCAGGAGATGTTTAATGTGCCTGATTTAACGTTTTTAATAATCAGAGCAAATAAAAAGGTGGTTTAGTTATAGGTGAGGCACTGTTGCATGCCAGCTGGGGAGACACTAGGGAAGGGAGCTATAACATCACACCTTGAATTACAACTGGTTTTCTATGGCCTGTCTATAATGTTGAAAATCCATGTACTATATAATAATTCAGAAGGGCTCTAGTCACTACACAGATTACATTGTTCAGTCATCAGCTGCTAATAGCCTAAGATTTATTATTATTATTTTTTCTTAAGCCTATGGAACTGGTTTTGCTATTCTGGTGGATAAAAGTAGACTAACTACTAGAGAAACAGAGAAGAAAAGAACACCCAGTTCTCTGGCGTTTTCAGCCCTCCTTCAGCAACAGGTAGAGGGCTCTTTGGCTGCTGAAGGAATCTCATGGATGTGGCAGAACCCACTCTTCTGAGGAAGTCTGATTTATATTTTCTACAACTTACATGAGCTCACCCGTTATAAAACGCAGATAGTCCCTGAACCACAGTTGTGCCTCCTTGAAACAAGCCATTCTACTTATTGTGCTAATGTTTTCATAATCGCGTCTCACAAATAACAGGGGCTAATGTTTCTCTCTAGCAGTTTAGGGCAGGTGCTGGTGTTTCATCTCCATCTGAATGCTTGACCTCTGAATGTGTGTGCGTTTGTGTGTTCACGGGTTTTAAAGAACAGTATTTCACAAAAGGTGTAGCTTTTTTAAGAGTTCAGAAAAGGGAAGGATGTAGGTTTTTTTTTTTTTTTTTTTTTTTCTCAGTATAGTGTAAGAATCTATTTTGGAGGAAAAAAAGAAAATACAGGGGTCCTGAAGCATGATTTTTATATAACTAGTTTCAGTTTTATCTAATAACTTACTTTTTAAATCAATATTTATCAACAATCTTTCCAGGTATGCAGTGCTTTCAAAAAGATGGTTATGAGCGTCTAGTGAAACTTAGGACTTGGATATGTGGTCAAAGAGTCAAGACAAAAAAAAAAAAAGAAGAAGAAGAAAAGAAAAAATGCAAATGAAAAGCAATTTCTATTATATTTTAGATAAGCATATTGCTTTCAAGTATTTTAAATCTGAATTCACAGCTGTTTTCTTTCTTTCTTTTTTTTTTAATTCCAGCAGTAACAACTGAATGGTTTACCTTGACTGGCTTCCTAAGAGATGTTCAGGACTTAGCCTTAAAAAGAAGTTAACATTCATATCTCTGTTTTGAAATCAAAAATAATTTTTCAAAATTCCTTCCCAGGACCATCTATGTGTCCCCCCACAGAAAGGAAAAAGAACACATTAAAATGTCTTGAGTTTTAATTTTTTTTTATTTTCGTTTTATGTTTGCTTTGTTTTAAATAAACAAAAACTTTTCTGTCTTTACTGCATGCATAGCACTTAATAAAATGGATTTTTAAAAAATCCACTAGTAATATCGGAATGTCCAGGGAGTGACCTGTCACTAAAATTATGGTTTAGATTACTTCTGTTCCACTTCTTGATTGAAATATTTAGTTGTTAAACTGAAAGCCTCTGCAGTTAAGAACTTGCCTGGGTTTTCTTAATTCAGCAACTTGACAGTTTGACTGATGTGCATTATATATAGCTCAATTATGCCTGTTTTTTATGCTAAGTAGGCAAACCACACACGTTAGCAAACCAGTCTCAACGTATAATTAGAATAAACTGTCTTCTTGTTATACTCGGGGCCTTTAGGTATGTTCATTCACAGCATGAAAATACAGTGAATGAAAGATTCCAGCCTGTTGTCAGTGCTTCTTGAAATCCCAGGCAGAAAGATTCATCAGTCAAATCCAACACTTGGCTTGTCAGTATTAATGCTTTTTGCCTAAAGGTCTAGCCTTCATCAGAACGCAGAATAATCAGTCTGCCTAAAAACCCTGTATTTTCTGCCAATCTGGGAGAACATCTTTCTACCCCATTCTCCTCTTCCAGCCAATTACTGGATGGGTAACAATTACAGGGTCTCCCCTCCATGTTTTCATGAATCCATTTTCATGGCCTTCAGAGCATCCTTCCCAGGGAGGGAAGAATCCTGGAAGCACTGCCTCCCCCCTTGTCTCCTGTGTGGTTTCCTTTATCGGCAGGATCTGCCTCTGAAGTCACTGCCAGCCTACCTGGGAACGTCTACAGTGCCTCCCCCTGCCTAATGTGATGGGAGATAACAACTCAGATAGATTCACCTGACAGCATTTCTACCAGGTGAATCGTCACCTAAATGGAGTTGTCTGCATCTTAATTGTTTCTCCTTGACACATTTCTCAATGATACCAGGACAGTAACAGTGAAAATCGCAGCCAGGAATGAATGTACTAATTTTAAAGCTCACTGTTAGGTCAGATGTTTTCCCTTTCCACCCCCTCCTCACCCCTCTCCTCGCCCACATCCGTGTGCACGAGTCATCATCTTAACCCAGCCTGTGGGAGGCAGCAAACAGTGTGTGTGTCGTCATGGTACCCATTATAATTAGGGTGACTTACTAGATGCAAATGCTCTTCAGAGCCTATCAAGTAAACAGAACAAAATGCAGAACTATTCTGATAGTGGGAGGGGGGTGGTCAATGGTGAATGTCCAGGTGGTTGTTGCCTGTTAGTTCATTAAATTTTAGTGTGTTAGCTGAGTTTGTCATTAGAACCATAAACCAGCTGCGGTAAAAGACCAGCCTTTGGCTGGAGGAGTTCAGCATCAGTAACTGCTATAAAACTAGCCATCCAGTTAGGATAGAATGTGCTTCTTTTGGTTTAAAAAAGAAAAACCATCTAAGAAAATATATATGTATGTATGTGTGTATACAGTCGAATTCAAGGACCAAAGCAAAATTTGAACAGGAATCTATTCATTTAGAATTTTATAAGATATTTATTAATAAATGTTATTTTTAAACATTCCATTTGAACAGTATTCTGTAGGATCTACTTGTTTTTAAAGTATTAGTCCATAATAAACTACTATAGTCATGTGTATTTTAATTTTTTCAGGGTTTCAAATGGCTATTTTCCATCACTTGGTGGAAATGTCTGCTTAGATCTCTGTGCATAGAATTTCAAGGATTTGTATTGCTCTGTGAGTTATTTTTTAACCTACATTTTGGACAGTTCTTTCTTTTTTAAACATTTCTTTCTTTTTTTTTTATTTTTAAAGTAAACTCATTTAAGAAGCAGAGTTCAGCTAAAGGGAATCAGTAACTATAACTGGAACAGCTTTTTGTCGAAGTGTAAAAACAACTTCATCTCTGCCTCTCTCCATCCCGCCCCGATTTCCTAGAATGCCTTGCACTATTCAGCTTCCTCAGTGCTTTTTTGTCCCTTCCCAAACAATATGCCGTAGCTTTAAGCCATTCAGACTCCATTATGCAGTATCACTGAGAAGGGAAAGGAAACAACCCATTTAAATTCGAGAGAGAAAAAAAAAAGTGTGCCTATGTGAACAGTAGCAATTTAGAATCTCTTTTCTGCTTTTGAAATAATTTATATTTTAAAATTGCACTTTAGCTTTTTGATCCCTTTCCCCTGTTCTCTTTCTAACCTCTCCCCTGTGCTCAAGCTTGCCTTTGCTCTCCCCTTACAACGCCTCTCGGGCTCTGAGCTGCAGACCATCTACAGTCCTTTACAGAACGTTTGCACCGGTACCTTGGTGCGCGTTCCCTGGTGGTGCAGCTGAGGCTTGGTTCTCACATCAGCCCAGGCGAAGCCTGCTACGAGGATGCCAAGGGGAAGAGCCAGTACACTATCCAGTTTATACTCTTTATCCCCTTATTCATAGCATGTTTTTTTAAAAAAGAAAGTTATATTATGCAACAGACGTGAGGCAGCAGCTAAGCTACACTTAAGAGTTTTCTATCTCATTCTCCAAACCAAAGTGTCCTGAATAAGCCCGGGAAACTTACTCGTTCTTGCATCCTGGTGGGTGTCTGACTATTGTCCTAGCCTTAGACTCTTCAAGGCTGCTGAAATGACGGTGGCCCTGTCAATTTCATTCCTAGGTCTCAAAAATACAATGTTGCCTTGTAGCGTCATTTAGGGACAGCACCTCTCTTTCACAATTATGATCTAAGGAAGCATAAGACGACACAGGAGCAATAAACTTTCCAGTAAATTCCAGTACCAAAACAAACATGCAAATGAATTTATAAAATAAAGAACGTAGCTCATCACGCAAAAATGAAAAAGTATGCATTCGTTCACACGACTTTACTGTTTCTTGTGGAGTTTTTCAGTGATGTGATGCTTGTAGCCAAATTGCTTAAAGAGTGTTTATATATTTTTTTCTTATAAATTGTCTATTTTTTAAAAAAGAAACTATTTGACCATAAGTGGAAGGGGAGGGGGGGTAAGGCCACATTGCCAGCATTTGTTAAAAGATTAATACTCTTAAGTGGCACTCTGATACTTTTCCAAGCTTATTATCAGAAAGGAATCAATAATTACCAACTGTTATATTTAGACCAACTTATATTCTCTGGCTTATTAGAAGCCAGGATGAAGAAAGCTCTTTCTAAGCCACTTAAGATTTTTTTTACATTGAGCTTCGTATTATAAAACTTTATAGGATTTTTTTAAACAATAGAATCATTTAGCCTCAGGATGAAGAATGTGGAACCTGAATCAATTAGCTTTACATACATCATTAAAATCTTATGCACAATAAGCTCATTAGATTCCAGTTTGCTCCTTTAGAGTACTGATGCTATAGACACTACCAGAGATCATGAAAGGTATCGGTAGTGCTGAAGTGGAGGGCTTTTCAAAGAAAGGACCCTTCCCAACCAGCCAGCCAGGAGAAAAGAAGACCCACTCACCCTTTTTTCCTTCTAAGCTCTGCTAGGTCACATCTGCCTCCTGAAGAGAGGAGTGCTGCCTTTGAGAAATGTCTTAGAGAAAAGATAAGCTTGAAATGTTCTCCCTAGAGAGGACATAGGGTTTGGGATCTTCTGAAATAGCCCAGAAAAAAAAAAAAAAACAAAAAAAAACAACGGCTCAGTTCAAACACAATGTTCAATGGGAATATACGTAGTGTCCAAAATAGAATTAAAAGGAAATCTTAGCACTGTGTAGCATGTTAAGCGAGGAAGTCCCAAAAAGGTGCTGTCACTTTAAGTTCTGGACTTGGAGTTGTTTGTAATTGTAAACAGCAAAGCATTTGTGTTTGTTTGTCTATTTGTAAAGCAACCACCTTCCTTATTGGAAGGAGAAAAAACTGGGGGTACATACGTGTAAATACTTGCTACAGCATTCAATGTGTTTAATTTTATGTTAAGCTTTTTGTTGCATCATGAACACATTTATTGTTACCAATGGACAATGAGTTCATTAAGACTGTTCAACTAGGTCGGATTTTTACATCTCTTTCTAGCAAGAAGAGACAAGATTTTGTGCATTTGTACAAATGTTAATATCACTGCAATTCCAATATAATAAAGCACTCAAATGCAAATAATATACGTAAACTTTGTATGGTGAAATTTGGGGTTGGGGATAATGACATCTGTTCATCACACAGCCTCATTCATGCCTAGTCAACCACCGCTTACCCTTTCAGAGTCATCATTATCTAGGGACAAAAAGAGGGCAGCTTTTTTCCTTCCCAGACCATCCCTGCATCTCACTGCACCTTCCATCCAACTTCCCATGGGAGGCTGCTAGACTAACACCTCCTCAGTAGCCCCTGTATGTATTCTAGATAGCTCTTTTCCTTTCTTCCATCTCTTGCTTTTATTCTTGTATTTTTTTCAGTCACTCTCCTTTTTCCCTCACACTCAAGAGCTGGTCCATCAGCAAGATCAGAATCCAACCATCATTTGGCACCAGTTTTACTATGATGCCCTATCTAAACCATCAACATCTCTCACCGGGATGATTGCCATCACCTCCTGCCTGGCAGCCAAAGGATGCCTTTGAAAATGGAAGTCAGATCATGTCCCTCCAGTCTACAAGTTCTTCTCACCTCATTCAGAGCAAAACCAAAAATCCTTACCACCACCCACGTTAAGTTCCGTAAAAGCCCCACATGACCCACCCCCACCCCATTTATTCCACAAGTTCATCTCCTACCATTTCTTTTTCCTCTCCCATCTCTCTGGTTTCACTAATATCTTTAAGGTTCCAAATATATCCCAAGTACCATCCACCTGAGGGCTCTTTCATAACCTGCTTAATCCCTCTACCAGAACATTCTCTCAAATATCAGCATTGCTCACTGCCTGGGGGGTGGGGGGGGGTCTCCCTATTGAAGAAACCTTTTCTGGTCATCCTATGAGAAATTACGTCACTCTCACTCTTCATTCTGGTCTGCCTCGCTCAAATTACTTTTTCTATAGCATTTACCATCATTTATCATAATTTATATTTAGTTATTATTTTGACTGTCTATCTCCCCAAAATAGAAGCTAAGTTCCACAAGAGCAAGGGCATTTTTTGTTCAACCTTGTGACTCAAGACCTAGGACAGTGGACAGTTATGGGATGAACAGTTGTCCTTCCCATTCTGGCTTCCTCCTTATTCTCAGAACACTCAACCTATCTGCCTGGTCCTGGGGCCACAGCAGTGATATTTGAAAACTAAGTACAAGGACATGCCATCTATTCACACAGAGCCTGATGGTGGGAGAGGACATTTGAAATTGAAAACAACAGAAACAACAATTTGGGGGAAATGATTGCCGTTCTAATGGCAATCCCATCTGTTACATTTACATTTAGACCACTCAGTATTCTCATAGTGCCCAAGGGAGTCTTTCTAGTGCCCATTCCACACTCATCTATAGTTTCATAGCCATTACTATTGGCTGAAAAACTGTTATGATCCCATATTTGTACTTTGAACGTAGCCAGCTCTGATCTCTCTCCCCTCTTTCATCCCCGGGTGTCTCTGGGGCTTCACGATGTCTTACGCTTGCTATTGTGGTCATTATTGCTTCCTTACTGGATCACATTTTGCTTTCACATTACATAATTTCTTATCCAATGAAAATAGTTTTTAAAATCAAGTCAACCTGCCATGTGATTTTGGGCCAAACTATGTTTATTATGAGATCATAAACATTTGGAGCAGAATAGGCCCTCTTTTTAAAGTAATTGAAGCCACTATGTGAGAACTGTTCCCAAGGCGATAATGCCGACTTTAGTTGTGAAAATTAGGCTGCAAAAGAGAAAAGACAAGACTAATTTTAAGTATATAAAAATAGCTGGAGTCTGAGTTTAGACATGTACACTTCAGAAGCTACTCCTTTTTGGCAAGTGTAAATGGCATTTCAAAATGGCTGAAAGGATGGATAAATTATAACACCTGAAAAATAGCTGTCTGTTAGCTAGTAGACCATAGCATTATTACTATTTTTTAAAAATTACATTTAATCCTGGATACAAGGCCATAAAGGTGTTTTTTGTGTTTGTTGTTTGTTTTTGTTTTGTTTTGTTTTTGCAGTTTTGGCCAGGGCCAGGCTTGGACCCGCCACCCTCTGTGTATGGGGCCAGTGCCCTACTCCTTGAGCCACAGGTGCCACCCCAGCCACCAAGTTTTTAATAGCTTTCAAGATTCATCTAGTTAGCTGGGTATAATGGCTCACACTTGTAATCCCAGCACTCTGGGCTACTGTGGCAGGTGGATTGCTTGAGCTCAGTAATTCGACTCCAGCCTGAGCAAGAGAGAGACCCTATCTCTAGTTTCTAAAAATAGCCAGGCATTGTGGTGGGTGCCTGTAATCCTAGCATTAGGGAGGCTGAGGCAAGAGGATAGCTCAAGCCCAAGAGTTTGAGGTTGCTGTAAACTATGACACCAGAGTGAAAGAATGAGACTCTCTCTCTCTCAAAAAAAAAAAGTTTCATCAAGTACTGTGTCTTCCATCACATCATATTTCCTTATACCAACTGGAGATTGAATTGTAGCAACTGTCAGCAATTTCCATAAATCTCTTGAAACCAATGTTACTCCAACATAGGCCCAGTGGGCAAAAACAGGATCTCCCACAAACCATTTGTACTCCTGCTTTCTCAGAATGAGAGTTGCCAACATGGTCTTCAAATGAATGAAATGGAAAGATTCTAGTTCATTCATAACTCATTCCTGTTCCTCAATATTTTTACAGAAAAAATACTATTCTGAGTATCTAAAATTGATTGTATCACATTTACACAGGGCAAGGCCTTGATCTGCTATTATTACATTCAAGCTATCTTAAATAGAGCATTCTCTGTTTAAATGTGGCCCACCAACTTTGATCTTGATTTAATACATCTCCTAGTCAGGGTAAAAGAAAGAGAAACCTCATCAAGTAAGCTTGAGTGATAGAGGATTTCTTATAAGGATACAAAGGGAGGCTTGTGGAGCCCATCCAGGTTCTATAGCAATTATTAGAAGGAGCCCTCCAGAAAGTCATAAAATGGCTTCTCTCCCTGGCTTGTCTCTGCCTCTGAGGCTACACGATTTCTCATTCTATTCTGTATCTGCTTTTCTCTCTCTTAATCTCTGTCTCTCTCTATAAGTTGGGTTGCATACTCAATTATGTCCATGTAGGCTCATCATTTCTACTCCAAAATGATAGCCTCACCCCCCCCCCCCGGATATCTATTGTCTCCCAGTCCAAGCACCCAACACCAACTCATAATGTGTCCATCTTTCTATTCTAGTTTCCCAGCAGGGAGAATCTGATCGACCATATCCAGTCAGGCTTTTATCCCCAGGCCAATAAGCTATGTGTGGGGAAGCAGGGTTACATGTATTTAAAGCTCTTATTCCTAGAGACAGAGTAGAATTTCTAAAAATGACTGCTAGCGGGAAACAGTTGGTAGCTTTAATAGCTACCTCATAGAAATCTAATCATATACCCTTAAAACATACCAAGAGATAAAAGTACAGTGAGGATGCTAACACAAAGTTAAGCGTATACTAGATTTTACTTTTTTAATCTTCTCTTTTTTATCTTCTATTTATTTATTCATTTATTTTTAAATTGAAAGATAAAATTGTCTGTATTCACCATGTACAATACATGTACACGCATTGTGGAATGGTTAGATGCAGCTTTTTAACAAATGTATTCGCTCTTGTATTTACCATGTGATGGCAAGTATACATTACATCCACTCTGCATTTTTTAAAGAACCCAATGTATCTCATCTACTAGATTTTAACAAATATTTGTTGAGTGAATGAATGGTTAATGAATTCTGGTCTTATTGAAAGCTTGAATTTGAAATAAATAGAAAACTCATTAAATATTAGATAAGTAATTTTACAAAGCTAAAAATTATCTCAGTCTTATGGCTCAGCTTCTAACCCATAGAATCTAAAATATAAATATTAACTATCAGCAGGAGTAAGATTTTATTTTGGCATGTTTATAATGATTTTCCACTCTCTTATTTTAAACTGATTTTACACATACACTTTCCAAGGAAGATTGTATCTATGCTCTCCTTATAATCTCATAGGTGATTCCAGTGTGTTTGTTTGTGAGGATGTTAGTGCCATGTTTCTTTAGAGCGAGGTTAGTAAACATTTTTGTCCTAAAACTCCCTCCAGGTTTTATCTTAAGAAGTTTTTGTGACAAGGAAACAGGCCAATTCTTACCAATAAACCTCCAAGAAAGCAATGAGAATTGCTACAAAAGAAAAGTCGAAAAAGAGTATAACAACTTGGAATCAGAATTAACTAAGAATTAGCAGTTCTGAATTAGAATACCAAATTGCCTATTGACTTCCTATATGATCATATAGGATCTTTGTTTCTTATTTGTCTTATTTGTCTCCTTTCTCAATATAAACATACTCAGGCCAAACCGGGAATGATTTCTGTGCTGGTTATCTACGGGACTCTATCCAACACCACAACCACTCTTTTCCCAGAGAATTTTTTCTTCTCTTAATTCTATTTGGCTCCTGCAAGCGATTCTGTAATCCATACCTTCAGCCATAGGTTACTAGTCTAATACTTTGTACTCAGCTCAAGATGGAAAAAAGAGTCCCCACACCTGGATATTGGAACAGGGAACCTGGAGAGTGAGACTCTCTGGTAGCGGAATGTAAAAGATGTCACTCTGGGGAGCTACCATGAGCTATGTTTCTGCCTGGCAAGGGAATTCAGTCCATATAAGAGAGAGAAAGAAAGTCAATACAGCAGGTGAAGCAGGAAGAAACAAGGGATAGGATCAAGATGGTCTAGTTGAGACAAGTAGTGAGTACCTCCTCCACAGAGAGGAATCAGAAGAGCGAGCAGAATCTCACATTCTGAACAGACTGTCTGGGAGAGAACACTGGAACTCACCAGGGGAGTGACAGGAAGAACCAAAAGTGGGTCTCAGGCCTAACAGAGGCAGATGCTTGGAGATTTCACAGAGATGTTGCAACAGAAAGGGCATACCACAAGCATCTGCACCTACAGCAGGATGAGCTGGACGCCTTCTTGAGAGCCAGATACCAGAGAATTAAAAGTGTGCCTAAGGCCACTGGATGGCCAAAAAGGGATAAAGAAACCCAAATCACATCAGTGGAATAAAGCTAGATATCAATACAAAAAAGGAACTTCAGAAACCATTTGAACACATGGAAAATAAACCACATTCTCCTAAATGATCACTGGGTCAGTGAAGAAATAAAGACAGAAATTTAAGATTTTTTTGAAATGAATGCAAACAAACACACAACACACTAAAACCTGTGGGATACAGAAAAAAGCAGTGCTAATAGTAAAATTTGTAACATTAAATGCCTACATTAACATAGAAATAAAGGAGGCAGATCAGAAAGTAAAAACTTAACATTGAACCTCAAGGAAATAGAAAACAAGAGCAAATCCAAACCAAAGTTAGCAAAAGAAAAGAAATAACAGATCGGAGGACCAAATGAAATAGAGACAAAGGGGAAAAAAACACAAAGGATCAACAAAATGAAAAGTTGGTTCTTTGAAAATAATAAACAAAATTGATAAACCGCTAGTTATCTAACCAAGGAAAGACAAGAGAAGATTCAAATAAACACAATCAGAAATGGAAAGGAGACATTGCAGCTGATAGCACAAATACCAAAGATCAGGGACTATTATGAACAACTGTACAACTTACAAACTGGGAAACCTAGAGGAAGGGGTGAATTATTAATAATATATAACCTCCCAAGCTTTAAGCAGGAAGAAATAGAACGCCTGGGTAGACCAATAACAAGTAGTAACACTGAATCAGTAATAAAAAAATCTTCCAATAAAATAAACGCCCAGATGAGTTAATGCCAAATTCTAGCAGATGTACAGAGAACTGGTGCCAATCCTACTGAAACTGTTCCAAAAGATCAAGACAAGGGGAATCCTCCCTAACTTATTCTATGAAGCTAGTGCCACCTTGATACCATAGCCAGGAAAAGATGCAACAAAAAAGACTACAAACCAATGTCTTTGATGAACCTAGATACAAATCCAACAGCACATCAAAAGGATAATTCACCACGACCAAAGTGGGTTTCATCCCAGGGATGCAAGGATGGTTCAATATTTGCAAGTCAATAAATGTGATATTCACCACATAACTAGAGTTAAAAACAAAAACCATATGATCATTTCAACAGATGCAGAAAAAGCATTCAATATAATCCAGCATCCCTTCACAATAAAAACCCTCAAAAACTCAGCACAGAAGTAACACACCTCAAAATAATAAAAGGCATATATGACAAAACCACAGCCAACATCATACTGAATGGAGAAAAGTTGAAAACATTCCCCCTAAATCCTAGAAGGATGCCCACTCTCACCACTCCTATCCCATAGAGTAGTAGAAATCCTAGCTAGGGCAATCAGGCAAGAGAAAAATAAAAACGGGGTGGAACTACAAATTGGAAAAGAGGAAGCCAAATGATCTGTTTACTGATGATATGACCTGACCTCATACCTAAATTAGCCCCAAGGACTCCTTTAAAAGACACCTTGATTTGGTAATGAATTCAGCAAAGTCTCAGGTTATAAAATCAATGTACAAAAATCAGTAGCATTTCTATCCACCAGCAATAACCGAGCTGAGAATATAGGAACTCAATCCCATCTACAAGAGCTGCCATAAATAAATAAATTAAAGGCTTAGGAAAAAATTTAATCAAAGAGGTGGAAGATCTCTACAAAGCAAAGTACAAATCACTGATGAAAGAAATAACAGGAGAAACAAAGAAATGGGAAAAACATCTCAGAATCATGAATGAGAGGAATCAATATTGTTAAAATAACCATCCTTTCCAAAACCATTCAGAGATTCAATGCCATTCCTATCAAATTACCAGCATCATTTTTCCCAGAATTAGGAAAAACTATCCTAAAATTCATATGAAACCAAAGAGGAACATGAATAGTCAAAGCCAATCTAAGCAAAAAGAACAAAACGGAAGGCGTCACATTACCTGACTTCAAATTGTGCTATGAGGCGTAGTAACCAGAACAGCATGGTACTGGCATAAAATAGACACATAAATCAAAGGAACAGAATAGAGAACCCAGAAATAAAACCACAGACCTACAACTAACTGGTCTTCACAAAGGAGACAAAAACATGCATGGAGGTAAGGACACACTATTCAACAAATGAGGAAATTGGACAGCCACATGTGGAAGAATCAAACTGGATCTCTCTCTCTCTCTTCATACACAAAAATTAACTCAAGATTCATTAAAGTCCTAAATTAAGACACAAAACAATTAAAATGCTACAAGAAAACCTAGAAAAAACTCTTCTGAACATTTTCTATGTGGTAAGTCATTTAAAAAGTTTAGAAAGAGTGTCTGAAACCATCTACCATCCATCCCTAGAGGCAGAGCATGTCACCACGCCAAACACTTTGAGGTTCTTTTGGCAGAGAAGATACGGAGAATGGATGCAGCCCAATAGCATCTGCCACAATGGGTTCTAAGTTTCCATTGCACTGAGTTCGGGGCGTTGATTAATTATGTATGCTCTTTTTCTTTAGCTCTCATTTGAAGGTATGCTCAGACCAGACCCCCTGTACAAGGCAATTAAATGGAACCTCCCTTTGCATAGCCCCTTCCACCAGGGGTATGTCTTGAAGAAAGGCTCTATTAACTTCATAGCCATGTCACAAAATAACTCCATTTGGAACAGAATTCTTTGCCAACCATAAGCCAAGCAGTCTGGCTGCACTGGGAGAGCTCCACTGTTTCCTGTTGTTTTCTTTGCCATCTTCCAGCATCTGAGAACAGAGTTACAAGAGAAAAATGCCTGTGCCATTCTACCTGCTTCTCCGGGGGGTTGATGGTAAATTTTATATTATCTGTAGGCCTTGACTTTTCAACCTTTGAATTAAATTGCCAAGCAGTTATTTAGCACTTTCTGTGTGCTGGTATTTACTGAGGGTACAAAGGAAACCCAGTGATGGTCCAGGATACAGGGAAATGATGTGCTCCAACTGCATAGACAAAAGGCCAAGAATACCAGGGTCTTATTCTGAGAAGATGACTTGTCTAGTGTGCAGGGCATGAGAAAGAGTGAGGAAGGGAACTGAAGCACGATGGTCAAGAGCTAAAGAATTTCAGGTTCATGCTGGACCGTAGGCAGTGGGAAGCCATCAGAGATTCTGAGGGTGGGTGCTTCCACACTTTCTCTGTCCCGTATTCCCCAGTGTGAACAAATTACTGACGAGAAGGTACCTAGACAGATGCAGCTAGACGACCTTTCCCTCCGTCAGGCACATGCCTTCGGAGCAGCGAGTAAGCAGAAAGTGCAAAGTGCCTGCACCTGTAGCTTGGCTGTGTCATTTCCCAGCTGTCTGCACTTGGGCGAGGTACTTTAATTCTCTGCTCCAGTTTCCTAAGATGCAAAATAGGGGTGATAATAGCATTGAATTCATAGGATGCCTGTAAGGATTAAATGAAGAATATATGGAACGCTATATATATGTTATATAGTTATCCCTTAGAATGATGATTGGTATATGAGTTCTCAACATTTTGTTATTACCTTATAAGAGTTTTAATTTCAGAGTTAACACAGATACTTTTCACATATATTATATAGATATTCATATACATACACACACACACAAATTTACACAAGAGGCCTGACAATGAAGTTTACAAACTCATCCTAGAAAAAGTGCTTCATCCCTCATTGCTGAATATCCTATAATCACCTTTGAAATACTCCCCTTGGCCATCTGGTGACGATAGTGATATTCAACAATAAGCTATGTAGTACTTTTTCTAGGATGAGTTTGCCAACTTAATTGTTAGAACTCCTACGACAACAGCACTGATGGCCATGACAGAAAAAAGTTCCAAAATTGCTCTGAAGGGTGGACTAGACGTGGCCTCAGTGCACAGCTTCCCAAGCAGAGTACCTTGAAGGTGACAGTAGTGATAATCGGCAATGACGTATGTGGCACTTTTTTAGGATAAGTTTGAGAACTGAACCTCATTTGTACACATACATATGTATGCACACACAAAAGCTACACAATTGCCCCCACTAGAATGCACAGCCACATAATGTCCCTCAATAGAATTACAATCCATAAGAAGAGAGGACTGTGCCATCTTCCAGTGCTACTATAGCGCTAGGCAGATTCACTCAGTGAACACATGTGGAATGAGTGGACTGTGGGTCAGACGATGCCACACAGTCACCAGACCTTTTTGTTTTCCTCCTGGGCATAATCATAACTGCGCCAATTTTCCTAGAACCACCATGGTGGAGCCAAGGGGATGTGCTCTGGCCCCTAAAATCTCTGAGATCCCCCAGAATCACTTCACTCCAAGACAAGGATCTTGCAGAGGATTCTGAGGGACTGAAGGAGCACTAGATGAAAGGCCCCTGGATCCCTGAGTCAATGTATGTACGAGGGGTGCCCGGAGGAGCTGAGTAACGTGTTGGAGTTTGCAGAGAAAAGAAGTTAACTTCCATTTTGCTAACCCACTGAGTTGTTGTTGTTTTTAATAGTATTTAACTAGTTTTTACTATTTTATTGATTAAATACTGATGAGTTTTACTGAGAAAAAAGGAAGAAAGGGAGATTTACTCCTGTGCTTTTGTCTAGTAGGAATAAGCAAGAAAGCAAAGCAGGATTTAAAGCCAAAGAAACCTTCAGAGAGCAGGGAGTTCATATTTCTTATTTGACAGTGAGCAGTCAGGGGCCCAGCGTGGTTAAACCACTCAGCCAAGGTCAAACAACTGAAACTGGACACCAGGCCTCCTGATTTCTAGGCCAGTGTTTTGTTTTGTTCTGTTCTATTGGCCTTGGAAATCAAATATATTATCGTCCTCCAAACTGAGTCTGTAAGAACAACAAAATAAGGAAATGCTCTATAAAAATAAAAGAAGAAAGGGAGAGAAGATGTCATTTAACCAAACCTCAAAGGTAAGTTAAAACTGGTTACACATTGATGTTTTAATTCATTCCAAGGACAATCTTCCAACATTGCCCCAGTTTCACAGCCTAATTTGTGTGTTTAGGTGAGCAGCCTGCCTCTCAAATCCCAGGAACTTTGGACTAGGAGGTCTGGTTACTATAACAATAGGCTGTGAATTCAAACACTGTGCATTAAACATTAATAATGGAGTGATACTCCATTGTGCCTGGGCCACTTTCTAACTAAATAAAAAAAGCATTAACTACTAAGAGATTAAAATACTTAGATTCAAATTAGAGAGGTTCCAAAACCAATCTCCCAGAGCCACTAAGTTTTCTTTATTTTTTTAAAACAATTTTTAAAGTTTTGGACAGCAAAGTACAGCACAAATCCATCAGGGGCAGTAAAAATAAAAATTGCAAATAAACAATGCATTAAGCAACATTTTTTCTTGAAATTCCGTGAGTCAGTAGAAAGTTGATAGATCTGAACTCAGCACTTTTAGGCCTGAATACTGGTTCTGTCACTGAGTATTTAACTGTGGATTAATCTCTCAAGGCACCTGTGAAATCAGGACAACAGTACGTATCTTGTAAGGTATCCATGAGATATTACATGAATGCCAACACTATGATCAGAAAATGTTACTTTTGCACAAATGAGGGAAAACCTACAGACTAAGAAACTTGCACTTCCCCCACATTAGCTGTAAACATAACCAGTGAGTATGTTGACTACTGGACAAGTTCAGGAAAGTTGCCAGTTACATGAAAGTAGCCAGGTCAGTTAACAAGGAAGCTGCAAGCCCAAGTTGAAGGGATTCAAAGGGGACAGGGGCTCAGTGCCTATAGCTCAGCAGCTAGGGGCACCAGCCATATACACCAGAGCTGGAGGGTTCTGACTAGAACTGGCCCAGGCCTGCCAAACAACAATGACAACTGCAACAAAAAATAGCCGGGCATTGCACAGGCACCTGTAGTCCCAGCTACTTTGGAGGGTGAGGCCAAAGAATCACTTAAGCCTAAGAGTTTGAGGTTGCTATGAGCTGTGATGCTACAGCACTCTACTGAGGGTGACATAGTGAGACTCTGTCTCAGAAAAAACCCCCAAAACAGAACAACAACAACAACAACAAACAAACAAAACCTAAAGGGAACAGGAAGAAACCTTACCTAGCAATCTGGATTCCTCCAGGGCCACTGCAATCACACCGTTCCCTCACCGGCTGAATCCTTACTCCGCAGACCACTCTGCTTTCGCCTTCCCCTAAAGGAATTCCCCTTCTGTCCAAGCCTTTCTCCTGGGTTATAACCAATTGTGGAGCCTACATCAGTGTCCTCATGGGGCTTTCATAACCGAAAGAACTCAACAACTTCTCCAAACCCTCCTGCCCAGTAGGCACTGAAAGGTTTGAAATAATGGAAATGAGACAGCGGGCTGATCTCCATTCCCTGGGCTGGGAGCTGAGCTGTTTGTGCACTGAAGCACCAGTGATTCAAAGGCAGCCCTGGGGTTCATCTTTGTGTGGCCAGAGGGAAGGAGAAAGTCCAGAAAACTACAGTTGACCTCAAACCTCACCCCCAAACCAGGTAGTGACATTCATTTGAAAACAAAGACAGACTAACAATTCAGCATGGGAGAAAGATACCTGTCCCTAAGATTTGAAAAATAGCAAAGGAGAGCATTTGCTAAATAATCTCCAGGCATGAACTAGACAGTACCAAGATCACTTAGGTCAAGGAGAAAGGAAGGTAAAACCTCTGGCGTAATATGTGGCAGCAGTTAGGCAAATCAGCCAAATACTCCATGGCGTGGCTGTACCATTAGAGGATGAAGCACTGACCAAAAGTGACCAGAAGAGGGCAGCGTGATGCCCGAGGGCAGGGATTTTCAACGGGTGTGCCAAGGCACAGCAGTGGGCCGTGGCAGGATTTTGGATGTCCTATGAAAAATTTTAAAGATTATTAATTAAATTATTTTTGAAAGAAGTTCAAAGAACAGTATTTTTTTTATTCTTTTGTTTTTAGGTCAACATAATTTAAGCGTATCACAGAAGTTGAACTATAGATTCAAGTGTATATGAGATATAAAAGGTTGAAAAATATCCCTCTAGAGCCTCACCCTGTGTGACCGCACTGGGATGTGCCAGAAGTGGCCCTGGTGATCGTGGACCAGCTTCATGGGCGTCCCTGGGAGTGGCTAGACATGCAGATTCTCAGGCCCTGCAATTTAATAAAATCCCAGGTTAAAAACTGTAAAAAAGGAACCCAGATCATGATGAGCACTTTGAAAGGTGATATGCTTTAGATAGAGTTTCTTTCGCAGGTAGTCTTGCTTTGGGGACCTCAGTCATGCAAAAGAAGGAGGAGGAACAGAACCAGAAGGTCTAAGAAGACCCCAGATGCACATGGTGCAGGCAAAGCTTAGAGGGCCAGACCAGCGCCATTTTGTTGTTTACGGCCTAAGTTCTGTTCCTCATTTTGAGCCCCTGCCGCCATCTTAGATAATAAGCTTCAGCTTCCCCCAAACCCAGGCTTTTCCCCCAAATCAAACCTCCCAGCCAGCCAATCAGAAGTGCACCTCACCCCTCTTGCTCCATACCACCCCAGGCCCCCTCCCTCACCTCAGTTAGGAAAATCCCCCACCCTTCAACCTGTACCAATCCAGAGCCTCCCCCTACTTCCCCATACCCGTCCCCATGCGCAGACCACCAATCAAAATGTACCCCACCCTTCTTCACCCTTCTTGCTTTCTGTACCCTATAAAACTTTCCAACCCCCTAGGCTCAGGGCCTCCCTTGGTATGTTTGCCAAGAGAGGGTCCAGGCTCGAGCTTGCTAAATAAAGCTGGCCTCTTGCTTTTACATCGGAGTGTGTCTCCGTTCATCCCTTCGTGGGCTCGGGGACTCAGGGAAATTCTGCGTACAACAAAGCTTCATTCACCAGGAACACACCAGCTCTCCTGCCCGCTTGGAATTCAGCCTTCCTCTGCTCCTTTTCACTCCTTACCCAGCATTTGCCCCAGACATTCCTTTCACCCAGTAACATTGCTCAGTCCTAACTTAGGCCTCTGGTCTCCATTAGGGGGAAACAGTATCCATACGGAATGCCTAATTTACATTTTGTATGAAGTAGCAACTCATTCTACTGATAAACAAAACACATGACGCCCTACAACAGTCAATCCACCCTTTTCTTGGGAATAGAATCCAACATTGGAGGTTCCATTAACTCTACTGCTTACTCTAAATAAATACAACTAGGAATGTTGTAAAAAGTCTACCTTCTGGAAGAAATCAGCTAGTTTTCTGATTAACAGGAAATCCCAGGAGTTCATTCGTTCATTTGTTCTTTCCTTCTTTCCTTCCTTTCATCCCTCCTTCCTTCCTTCCCTCCCTCCCTCGTCCTTTCCTCCCTCCCTTCCTTCCTCTCTCCTTCCTGTTCTCCTGTTGTTTATTTATCATGAGAGAAAAGCTTCCATTAAGTTCATTACATCCTTTGGAACAGATAAATGATCTCCATAATCACTGCATTCAGTGGTTCTCAAAGTGCGGAGAAATAGCAGTGACACCACCTGGAACCTGCAAGAAATTTGGAATCTCGGGATCAACTTAGACTTTTTAAACCCAAAACTCTACGAGTAAGGCCCAACAAGGTGATTCATATTTGAAAACTACTGATTTAAGATAAGGTTTACCCAAGAGCAAGATAGGAAGAAGGGAGCCAAGGAGCTTTCATAGAAAAAACTAGAGTGTGGGCCGCACCTGTGGCTCAAAAGAGTAGGGCGCCACCCCATATGCCGGAGGTGGTGGGTTCAAACCCAGCCCTGGCCAAAAACTGCAAAAAAGAAAAGAAAAAACTAGAGTGTACTTACTGCAAGTGTTTCCAACTGGGATCATGGTTCTCATCCTGACAGCCAGTCTAGTCAAGGCAAAATTTGAAGCATTCCAATGTTTAAAGATTCAGGTAGAAATATTTGTTTCCTAGGAAGATTTTAATGTTTGTTAAGAAACATCGAAATATTTATTTATACGGGACTGCTTTCAAAGCAGATGCTGTGTTATAAATAGGCTAGCAGACAAGGAAATATCTAAAATAATCCTGGCAGTTTCTGAGAGTAGCCACAAGTGGTGTCACTTCTCTCATTTTAAGGTTTAAAAACTGTTTTGCTCCTGGGCCTTTTTGTTTTACTTGTGTTAACTTGCAGTTTCAGGTTACGGAACCCTTAATAATCAAATAGAGGGTTCTTCTCCATCCTATAGCACCTTCAGCTCTTTCAGCTCATGGATAAATCTCCACTCTCCCTCCAAGTGTTCACTTACAAGAAGCATTTGAACTTCACTTTGGTATGCAAACAGCCAAATCATACAATTAGACCACACCAGGTTCTGCAGAACAAGGGGGCAACACAGACAAGGTCAGGACTGTGAGATTTTGTGTTCAGGAGTCCATTATACCAGCTAGGGGAGATGCTCTTACGTAAAACACCCTATGCTCTAATAGGTGTCTTTACAATACAGGAGAACCCAGCATCTTAATACCCACATGTGGTCTTGTTATCAAGCTAATCAAATGTTTAGTATCAGAGTGTACGTTAAAGGTGTGTTGTTTGGTATAGGGCGAGTCCCTGCTTACTGCTTCCTGGTCTACTCTGCAGGCCACACAATGCCATGTTAGGAAAACTACCCCTTATATCTGATAAAATATTGAAGACATGTCCTGATAGTTAGGTAAGCAAATACCAAGAAAATTCCATCCGTGAATGAACCTGAGCGGGCCAGTCTCCAAGGACTGGGAAAATCACCCGCAACGGCAGCAGTGGGAGATTGCAAAGATGCAGGCTCAGAGCCCCAAAACACTTCTTAAGGGGTGATTTTCCACTTTGGTTGTTTCAATACTTTAACTGGGTTCAGAGAGGAATTGGATCTAGGTGAATTTCCCTCAGGAAAGATTAAATATTTGTGCCTCTTGCATTGCAATAGTAGGGAAAGCCAAAAAGAACTGGTGATCTCACAGGGTCGGGACGCTTTCTCTACTTATCTTTCAGAAACCAAACAACTGTATGTATTTATGTGTATACACATTTGTATTTCTTCGGAGTGGGAAAAATAATTACTCCTTTTCTGAGCAAAAATCCTGTAGGTCATGCTAAATATAACTTTGAGGATATGGGGATCAGATAATTGTGTGAGATCTTCATCCCAGAAGTGGATGTCCTCCTTGATAAGCCATCCAGTCCACTGGATTCATGGATCCCTCTGTGGGAGAACAACTCCCAAGTCTGTAACTTGGAATCCAATTACTCTTAAAACTCCCCAGTGCCCTGAGAGCACTGTTGACGTCTTAGTCTTCAAATGAATCCCGTTTTCTAGTTCAGTATCTACAACGTGCTCGATACTCATTTGCCACATGAATTAATGAACGGATACCGGGATATGCGAACTTCTCCTTTCCTCTCGTTCTCCATCTCAGGCATGGCGAGACCGTGTCCGTTTGGTTCCCAGAGCCTCTGTCCCTACTTCCCACACCTTCACCCCGAGTTCTCATTAGTCAGCCAACCCTGGCAATTTCGCTTTCTTAATGAAACTTGAATCTGCCTCCTCTTTGCCATGCCCCTTGTTTCCTTTTTGAAGAATCTCATTAGCTCGGAGCTGGATGACAGCAGGGCCCAAACTGGCCTCCCCTTCCTTCTTGTACCCGCCCGACTGCCAACCCCGTTCCTTTCTAAAGCACTGATCTACTCTGCCTTTCTCTCTCCCTCCTTCCCCCACCTCCTCTTCTCTCTGACATGCACACATACCACACATGCCACACACACAGATACAAAGGCTCAAGTGTGTGTCTGTCCAAACATGCACGCTCCAACCCTAACTCATACACCTTCGATGCCTCCTCATTATATACAAGCCAAGCCCAGATTCAGCAACGCAGTGGATCAGATACAATTCTGCCATATCAGCCAACCTACCTTTCCCCTCCATCATTCTAACTCTTCTTACAGTCTCTTTTCCACCTCCACACTCTGTCCCCAGTGCCCCAGTGATGCCTTTCCCCACCCCAGACCTGCACCTTCTTCCTGGATGACTTTGTTCATACAACTCCACCTGCCAGGAATCCGGCAGACTCCTCCACTCCCATCATGGCCTGCCAAGCATCCTCCAAGGCCAAGCTCACCGCTCGTTCTCCTGCAAAGTCTTTTCAAGGTATTGCCAATCAGAATACTATGTGTCCATCTACTCTCACAGGGCTCCAATCATGTCTTTATCATGGCATTACCACATATGCTTCATATCAATATTTATATGTGTTTGTCTCTCTTTCTTTTCCCCACCAGACTATAGCATCTGTGGGATTGGTGCTGTGACTTACTCATTTCTGTAATCCCATATGGCACCTAGAAAGAGCTTGGCACTCAGCAAAGGCTCAGAAATGTGCTTGAATATATGCCATTAACTTCTATAGTAGTGTCAGAGATAGACACATTCTATCATCAACCCATCTATCTATCCATCAATTAATCACTTATCCATCTCCTTCTGCCTACTATCTATCTATTATCCCTATTACCTATCTGGCACACACACAAACACAATTGGCCCCAGCACAAAATAAAAATATAAAAGTCATATTCCAAGGCTCTGATAACCACATGTAAGAGTATTTTGTCCACAGATGCACAGGCCTGGGTCCTCATTCTTCTCCTAGGACTCCATCAGGTCCGCAGTGTGATGACCATGTGATACACACACACTATGTAACTTGAAGGCTCCCTGGAAAGCAGGCATGGATTGCAATGCACGGTGCAGCTCCTGGCCATCTCTCTGCTAACATGCAGGGATTTAGCCTGAGGAGACCCCTTTGCCCAGCAATTCAGCAGAGTGCTTCACCCTGAAACCACAAACACGTGCTCGTCAGGCCTCGGGCCCCATACCCTGGCTCGCGTTCAACCCTAATGATGCTACTGTCCTTTTGATCCAGTGGGTCCCCTTCACTCAAATCAGCTACTTTCTGACCTCATACCCAATGGTTGGCCTCAGTGCAAACAGTTTTTAACAAATAAGCATATTAAATGTGGCCAAAGTTGAGAGGGGCTTTCTAAGTCTCCTGCTGGGTTTGACCGTCTTGTGACCTCACTGCCCCTGGCTGCAGAGCCTTCTTCCCAGAGCACACCTCCAGCATTGCCTCTCCGCCTGGGCCCCCCAACTAGGCCAGCACAGAAGTGTCTACTTTTTCCTCAGTGTAGCAAATAACCTCTTCATTCTAGATAGGAGGCAAAACCCAAAGGTGATAAAAGGCAAAAATGTGACTAAAACTCCAGAAATAGAGAGCTGAATATGAAATTTAAAAATTGCTAAACATAAGACTGAAAAAAATTTTTTTTTGCATATTTTCCTTATTTCTATTTCAAGGGGTGGAGAAAATTATCTTTCTTCCAGATAATTTCCTCCTATGAAGCTTAACTTGGCAGCCCGAAGCAGTCCTAATTCTCTGATGGGTAAGACCTATTAGAGAGAATGTTTTTCTCAAAATAAGCTTTTTCTCAATTCACAGCTCCTCAACTTCTCTCTCCCCAGTGGTGTTATCGGTTGACCGACACGTGGATTCATTTCACCTCCCCCACATCCAAATGGGAAAAAGCCTTCCCGGCCTTATTCTCAGGTTTTTCTTTTATTGTTAAAATGTATTTGGAGAAAATCACATAAGTTAAAATGCCCTCCCTATAGGATAGATTTGGGAAGTATTAGAGAAATTCCATTCTTTAACTTCCCTGCAAGAAAGCCACAAGGTCGATCAGTAATAAGAATACTATTAGAGTCGCATTTTAAGCAGCTTCTCTCTTTCGCTATCTCTATCCAAATAGAGATAAACAGAGAGATTGGTATGTCTGAAGCCTCTGCACACGCCAGTGGTCTGAATGTTAGGAGCAGCCCATCCAGGGCCATCCTGATCTATAGCTGTATCCCCTGTGTTGGTTGCCAGGGAGCCAAAGCAGTGAGAATGGGAGTGAAGAAGGGCCGGCCTGAGCTGCTCTCCCTGACTGTGTAACCCCTGTCCCTACCTGTGCATCAGAAAAACAGGTTCTCTGTGCCAGTTCAGAATACGACACTCACATCGCACTCCCACGTTTCATTTCCACTTTACATTCATGCTCTTATCTGAATCCATATGAATGAACTTCGAGGCCGAGCTCCCTGGAATCAGAGTGACATTTATTTAGTTAGTTAGTTGGTGTAAGTTAACTGAGCATATAAAATGAAAAGAAAAACTCAGTCAAAAATTATAGAGGGCACAGCTCTTGCCTTGATTCACAATCCAGCAGTGAGGGTGGACATATAAGTGATGTGAGAGTGTCAGCTTCCTGGGGTGGGAGGCCGAGAGCATAGCTGATGGTTTTGCCTGGTGGACTTCACGGAGGAGGGGGTGCTTGAGGGGACGTGATTCTCCTGGCTGTCCTCAGTGGGCACAGATTTCTCCAAGAACGTAGGATTTATAATAGAAATGCAATCCTTAATATCAGAGTGGAAAATGAAGACGTTATGTCTTAACAACAGCAGTAGTATAAAGCTTTCTTAACTGTAGCTTTTAGGTTTTTGTTTCTTCCTGTGACAGATTATAGTTTCTAAAATTGACTACAACAATACTTCGCATCCTACATATCTATAGCCCTTGAATGTGGGTGGAACATATGACTGTGTTCATCAATAGAACTCAGTGGAATTAACACTGTGCTTGTTCTGGGCATAGCCCGTACGTGGCTTGGCTGCTTTTGTTTCCTGCCTCTGGGAAGCCAGCCCCCATGTACAAAGTACACCCACCCTGAGACCACCATTTATGAAAGGCCAAGCCACATGCAGAGGTCCTGGACAATGAGAAGTCATGTGGCAAAGGAAAGAGAGAGGAAGAGGGAGGAGGAAGAAGAGAAGGAGGAGAAAGGGAAAAGCCAAGGGCACAGAGGTAGCAGGCATGTGAGCAAAGGAGAAGCCATCTTGGAAGGAATCCTCCAGTCCCTGCAGCCCCAGCTACGGTCATTCAGATCAGAGATGAACTGCCCAGCCAAGCCCTTCCTGAACGTCGGACCCACACAACAATTGTGAACAAAATCAGATGGCTGGCTTAAACCACTAAGTTTTAGGACAGTTTGTGCAATGAAACACTTATCAAAACACAGAGGTCCTAAAGGTAGATATATAATGCTAAGGGAAATAGTCCCCTAACAAGAGTTGGGATATTAGCCCAGTGGCACATGTATGACCAGCTGAAAGAGAAATCTAGTTCCTCTGTGTTCTCTTCTGCTTTGTGTATGTTCCACTTCTGAGACTGATCTCCTTTCACGTAGATCAAAGGCAGACACTACAGCAATTGGTAGCATTCCTTCCTAATACTTAAAAGATCTTTTGTGAAGTCTACGGAAGCTAGTAAGGTGTTGCCTTTTCTGTGCCCTGACCTCTAAATAAAGATCTGGTTAAGTGTTAGCTTGTCAGATAATGGAGAAAACATTTTCTGTTTATTTTTCATCTTTGCTATTATATGTATTCTCTCTCACAGGTTAATAGAGACTCATGTCTTCATCACTGATCTGATCTCAAGAGTGTGCTTACTTGCTTTGCAGGCCTTTAAAGTCTCCTAGAGAGCAAAGTCATGTCCCACCAGCCTGTCTTAGAGCAAACTAGGCTAGAATCATGTGCTGTATGACTATGGGTCCACCCCATTGCACCCAAAACTGAGGTGTCCCTCAGAGTTCTCCAAAAGGCAGTTCATCCACCCAGCCCATTATAAATGCATTAAGGCGTACTGAATAACCCAGCCTTGTGTGCTCTTGGACTGCCCCTCTCCATTCCCAGCCCCAGCTCAGTCTGGGATTCTCCGACTCTGATTTCATTCCACTTGCAAACTAGCAAATGGCGAGACTGACCCAGAAACGTGTCGTCAGGCAGGACTTTTGTGAAACGGCTGTCTAATTAGCCATTTCATATTTTTGTTATTTCTTTCACGATTCATGTTAAAAATATGTTCCATGGATGCCAGCCTGCGAGGGTGCAAGGGGCCCCTGTCACTCAGCAGTAATTCCCTGAAATAATAAATACCTGCCCCAGCAGCCCCACCACGGTCTCAGCCCCTCCCCCACACACCCTGGGCCGTGTGGCCAGGCTCCCACACTGTCACCAAGCTCTGCAGGGACACCAAGCGTCACCACAAACCAGCGGATTACCCACCCAGGACCTTCCTGTAAAGGTTTCATTTGCTGTTCCCGTGTCTCCAGTTTCTGAGGTCACCCGAGGACTGGGTGTGCAGGGGTATCACAGGCAGCCTATCTTCCAAGTGAAATCTCAGGAATGGAGGTTCCTAAGGGAGAGACGCCATTTCGGCCACTAAGCAGCATCAGCTGGAGCTGGGAGGCAACAGGCTTACCCTGTGGACCAGCTTGGCCAGAACCCTGTGTTCCATCAGCTTTTAGGTGGGGTCCACTCTCAGGCTGTCGCCCAGATTGCAGCCGGGTCCTCCCTGCTCCCCGCCCTGGCCTTGCTGAGCATCTAAGGAGAGAAACAGTAACTTCCCCTCGGAGGCTCACCCTTCCTCATCTGTGCTAGAAAACAGTAAGGAACCATCAGGGTATGACAGGGGAAGGTGCTGTTCAGGGAGCCCTGGGCTAGTCACAAGCACCCTCCTCACAGTGACATCCAGAGGTGGCCTGCCTTATAGGCCGCTCTAGACATGGTGGAGAGAGCACAGCTCCTTCCCCACACCAGGCAACCTGGATTTTCATTCAGGAACAAGAGTTTCAGCTCAGGCTGTGACTGGAGATTTCTAAGGAATGAGAGAATTCCGCAGCTGCTTTAGAATCACCCCGGATCTAGCTTCATTCAGGGACACTCAGAAGCACTCTTGTTTTTTCTAGAACTTTCTGTGCACACTGAACAGAGCTCTGGGGAGAGCTCCCCCCTTCCTTTTGTACTCTCCTTAGCACACACTCTAGGAAGGGGTCTTGGGTGCTTTTTACTTCATACCATTCTAGAAAATGTCAGTCTCTTGATCCAGTGGCTGCAGGTCAATGATAATGGAGACTGCCACTGAAAAGCCACATCTCCTGAGACAGAAAATGAGCAGTTCTGCTGGTCCTTCAAGGCCCTGTGGCGTTAGAGAAATGTCCTAATCATTGTTTTCTTTCTTGACTTCTTTAAGCAATAATTTTGTCATTTGAACATCTACAAAATAATAACCATTAAAGTCCTGTATTTCTACCGCCTGTTGTTTCCAAACAAAGATTGAAATATTTTACAAGTAGGTTTTTCTTAAAAATCTATCAGTGCTGCCTGTGTAACGAGGTGACTGATTTTAGAAACAGATTCTCATAGAAATACGACTGAACCTTCTTATTCTCCACGTGACCCCTTCACCGGACACATCACAGGTTCTTAATAATGAGAAGTTTTGTTATTATCATTGAATGACAATAGCACACAGCTTCTATGCAAACGAGGCTACTTCTTACAATTGAAAGTTATGATAGTCATTCAGTCAAACCCACCTGGAAGCAAGCCAGGGGGAAAAGGGATCTTTTCATACCAAAAAGTAAAACAACTTCTCTATATTCAGCTCTCTCAACTACGTGATTTTCCTTTTGATCAGCCTGTGAGATTATGTTACATAATTTTAGATTTAATTAATAAAATTTCAACTGGTAACAGAATGTTCGATGAGTGGTAATCAAAGAATTTCATCTGAAGATTAGAATTCTTTTAATTTGCTTTTATTGACTACTTACTATTTTATTTGAATACATTAACATTTTCTTGCCATCACCATCAAGCAATTCTAACATGAAACATCATTTTTCTGCAAAGCATTCTTAGGGTATAACATTCTTTTCATTACACAGCATTGTAATTAGTGTTGTTTGCCACTGTCACTGAATTGCATTCATTATAGAGCGGTATTAATTTTGCAGAGAGAGAGCACGGGGTGCCACAAAGAATGAGGTGTTCTTTACATCCTCATTGTCAGACAACAGTTACGATAATCAAAGAGAAAGAGAGAACAATGGTGTGTGTACAAATTTCCCCCGGAACTTTTCAGAGTTTTCACTTTGTGACTGGCTACCACACACACTGAGCCAGCCACACATGACCTTGTTCAGATGTGACCTGTGCACGTTGATGAAATAGAACAGCCTCCTCCAACTGTCATCAATTTATTTCCCTCTATACCAGCGGTTCTCAACCTTGCTAATGCCGCGGCCCTTTAATACATTTCCACTGGGTCACGACCCACAGGTTGAGAACCGCTGCTCTATACTATTCTTTAAATTCACTGTCAATCAGATCGTAGAGAAGAACATGTGATACTCCCAAGCAGAGGCTTCCTGCAGCCCCAGTTCCTCTCTTTTTCCTGCTGTTATGCACACTGTGTCCAGTTTCCTGTATTTGCACACACACGCACACAGCATTGTAGTTTACTGAGACATACCAATTGTAATAAACATGAAAACATTTATAGCACTTAACTCACTGTAAGAATGGGCTGAAATTACATACTACAACAATATCTATCCAGACCTCTGACTCCAGGACAGGAGGCTCTTCCCTGCCTTATGTGAAGCCACAGGTTTGCCATCTACAAGACACAGAACCCTGACTTGTTACTGATGGTATAGCCCAGGGTTCTCAACCTGTGGGTCGCGACCCACAGGAACTGTATTAAAGGGCCGCGGCATTAGGAAGGTTGAGAACCACTGGTGTAGCCGGAAGTATAACTGCTCCTGTCTTGATTCCAGATTCAAACCCACAGTTAAAGAGAAACGTATCCCTTCCTGAACTGAGGAATCACGAATGGGAAAGGGAATCGAAGTGCCCTATAAAACCTGCATCTTCTTTTTACTTTTGTTGTTAACTAATAAAGTCAAAAATGATAGCTAAACATTGGATAAATATGTACTTTAAAATTCTTATAATTTAAAATTCTTACATTTTATTTGTTTAAAAGTACCTTCTTTCTTTCTTTCCTTTTTTCTTTCTTTCTTTCTTTCTTTGGTCAATGACTTGGCTATGGTCAAGTCAAGTGATCCCAGCATAAATGGTCTTCTGTTTGAAACATTTCCTTAGGATAAAACACTCTTTCTTTGTATCTGAGTTTACCTTTCTTTGATATGAGAAGAAAGAATAAGATCCTGACGTAGGAGAACGACATTGCCTCATAGATGCTATCTGCCATGCTTTCACGCAGTTTATTTTATAATGTGCATGGGAGAGGATTTCTAGACCCTACCTTTCCACACCTAATAATTCACCCTGTAAGCTCCCATGCACACATTTATCAAGGTTGGGAACTTTCTTTTTTTCGATTATTTAAAAGTCGTCATTGCAGTTCCTTCCTCTGAAACAGACCACCTCTTTCATTAGGAATATTTATGGGAAATAATATATTTGTACAGTTGAAAGCATCACCTGTTTTGCTAAGTTAGTTCTTGTCTGAATGCAAATATGCTGTTAGAGGATTTACTCAACAACACTTACTAATGGAAAGTACTAATCAAAACTTTTCTACAGCAGTAAATTTTTTTATTTTTTAACCACTGGATTCCAATTAAATGTATTCAATATAGCAAGCTTTGATTAAACAAATTTTTAAAAAGAGATTATGTATACAGCCCTGTGGAAAACAAGGCAGGTGAGGTATGCAGGCACTTGTATATTCTTAATAGAAGTCTTTACCTGAAGGTAAAACCCAATAAAATGTGCCCTATAACGTGCTAGGGTCTCTGTGTTGATTTACCTGTGTTATACTATCAGCAGAAATCAACTTTACCGGGTACACACCATGCTTATATATTTAATGCGTATAAAAATGCATATAAAAGATCCTTTTTTCTTTTTATAAAGAATTACTGAATTTCATTAGGCCACATTTTTTTCCTCTAAAAAGTTCTTTGTTAACCATGGGATATACTGATTGCAAAGAAAGGCAGTTATAGCACTGTGCCGATGTTTATAAAGGGAGGGAAAATCCTTAAAGCGGGCTTGCGATTTCAATGAAAAAAAAAATCATAAATACAAGGTTTGGCCTGACTCTAAAATGTATTAGCGAGATCTTTCAAAGAATCTCCTTGCTTTCACTGATTATATAAATATTTTTCTAAACGACTCAAAAAAAGATGTTATTTAATTGAAGTTGAGGAAGAGAGGGCTGGGAATAGATGGCTGAAAATCATTTGGTTTTTTTGCAAAAAAAAAAAAAAATCCCATTTTTTTCCTCATTTGAAAATATTTAAACACAACATCTTTGTACATTTCCCGTAAAAATTTCACAGGCTTTTCATATGTGGAATCCCCCCCACCCCATATTTAAGTTTCAGGATTAGTTGCAGCCTTAGAAAAATATTTAATTCTCTTTGCTCTGTGACATGGCTTAATGAATCTAGCTTGAGTTTCTTTAGGAAATATAAGAAGCTTCTTGACAACTGAGAAGTCTCCCAGACACTCATTCCTGTCAGAGTTTTCCAAAACCACACATGAGCTGAGGCCAGGAGGGGCCGACATCAGACACGAATAGAAGGGCACCGGCTTCCCTCGCTGACCTCTGTTAGGTTTGAGTGAGAAATGTGTTTATGGCTCAGTCTCACCGGGTGTTTAACTGTTCCGATTGTGCAAATTATCGGAGAAGCATAGAAATCCTTCTTTATAATTTCCAACTGTCTGGTCTACTCGATTTGTCCTTGTCCACCATCACCTTTGAAGACTGCAAAAAGCCATGCAAGTATTTTTTTTTAAATAATATCCTTACAAAACCTCGGTGGAAGTGTCCTCTAGTGAGTTTTCTTTCCCTCAAAATTTATATTGCTTTTAAAAGCATTTCATTAAGATTCTGCATGTCTAAGGGAGAGAAGAGAAAGGAGAGATGGGTAACGTTAGTCAGCGGAGGCAAACATCCTTGTTGATCTCCGGATTTTAAGAACACTCCAGAACTCAAGTCCTGCTTCTTTCCTTGGGCCCTTGACACTTTAGGGGGCAGAAGCTGCCGCTGAGAGGGGCAGTTAAATAGAGAAACGCAGATCCCCCAGCAAACTCTGCAGTCGTCCGTACTGGGGTCGCGGGGAGCTGAGCGGTGGCACCTCCTCCGTGCGCTGGTTCCGCCCTGTCCTGTGCACCCACAGGGGATCTCAAGAAGGCGCCGTCAAGACCGTTAGCAGGCGGGTCCTGTCCTCCCGGGACAGCGGCCCTTTCCCGAAACCCTGAACCCGGGGGAAAAGTTGCCAACGGGTTTCATGAGCAAGAGAGGAAGGAGTCGAGAGCGTGGTCCAGTGAGACACTAAACCTCCCGGGACTCTCTTCCAGCGCCTGGGGGCTGCCACCTCCGTCCCCAGCAACCACCCCCACCCACGCTTGCGAAGGAAAGCAGCGAATCTATAAAGCAGCTCTTTTCTCCCCGGAGTCCGTCCGCCTGGCCATCCCCGAAACGTGCACTGAAGGAGGTAGCCTTGGTGCCGGGGAAAATGAGCGACCCGAGCCGGGGCGGGGGTGCGGGTGCGGGCGGATGGGTGTCTCCGGGTCCCCGCGTTGCCGCACCTGCTGGGCTGCTCCGGAGCCCCGCGGCCGTTCCCTCAGCTCGCGCGCCCTCTGGCGCCACGCCGGGGAAGTTCCCCCTGTGTCCTCAGCGCGGAGGAGAGAGACTGGGGACCGCGTGGCTTTGGACGGCTGCCCTCCGTCGATCACACTGGACTGGACCCTGCCAGGAGACGTGGTTCTTTCCTCAGCAGATCAAGGATACAAAACCCCCGATCGTGGTTTCCCTGAGCAATGTCGTAGACACCAGTTACCTTCCCTCCGCAGACTTGTGAGACCTCAGATTCCAAGGGAAGAAGAAAGAGGGTCCCACGACTGACTCCCAGCCCTCTCCCTCTCTCTCCACACCCACACCCCTGTTCTTTTCTTTCCCAATCCACACGGTCTCCAACACGTTATTCTGAACTCGGTGAGATGGCTTTTTTGATATGCCAACTTAACCAAGCTCAAGTCCCTAGTTAGTTCATCAGATACTGATCTAGTAACGTCATAAAGTCAGTTAAGGAAGATTGTCCCGATAACGCGGTGGGCCTGGCCTGATCAGTTGGAAGACCTCAAAAGTAGGACTGAGACGTCCCAGGGACGGATAGAGACAGGAGGTTCCACCTGGGGGTTACAGCGCGTCCTGTTCATTGTGGACTTGCCCGCCAGCTCCCACAGTAGTGCAGGCCACTTCCTAAGAATAAATCTTTTATTGTAAATGTAGTCCTCTGGTTGGACTGGCACAACCCACATGGACAAAATCGGAAGAAATGTTAAGAAAATTCGGAGTGCCAGGACATTCCACCCCATTCCTCCCAATTGTCAGTTGATAGATACCTTTTGAATGTCTGCTGGTGCTAGATAGAAGCAAGGCATTGTACTCTGGAGATTTCTCCAAGGAAAGAGAACACTGAATTTCTTCTCTTATCTGGGCTTCAGCTAAGCCTAGATAAGGGAAATGAGGTGCTAAGTTAGGTGGGTGAACGAGAGAGGCAAGGGTTGTAATGGTTAGCGAAGCTTACACACACGCACACAACTTTGGAGTTTTTAGACCTGGACCAGAGCCGGCTTTACGTAATGGTTTATTGTAGGTATTGGTGGCATGCTTGAAGCTATACAACATATAGTAGGAGGAGGACGCCAATGAGGAGACACAGACATTAGCCTTTGCCTTGAGGGCCCTCAATCTATCACTGCTAAGTGTAAAATGCTTGTTTATCCTATTGCCAAGCACACTGAGTCATCCGCCCCCTCCACCCCCTCCATATGTTTTCTTTGCACTTGCTGTTTCTATATATGGCAGTGGTTCTCAACCTTCCTGATGCTGAGACCCTTTGATACAATTCCTGTGGGTTGCGACGCACAGGTTGAGAACTGTTGATATATAGTAAAGGGGTGACAACTTAATAATAGATCAGAAATGTAAAGTGCTGGAAAAAATGAACTCAACCCAGCCAGGAAGAGTGAGGCTCCCCTCCAGGCTGATCAGTAGAACCACTGGTCCTGGGCCGAAGTAGGAGGTCCAATAAACACCTCATCCCTTCTGTAACATCTCCTACCCCTAACCTAAGGATCAAGGCCTATTCCATGGCAGCAATAACCCAGAGCATCCCAATCTAACAAATGTTTAATGAGTAGCTACCATGCTATAAGTCGAGGTTTCCTTTTACCATCTGGTGGCCTGAAATAGCTTTTGTGGGATTATCATTGGCCTGCACATAAATGACTATAATCAGTGATAATGTCTGTGAGCATTCTATTGATTTCTCCATCGATTTTTATTTTGGGGGCTATTTTCTCCTTGAAATTTGCACCTTCCTTTGGGTTCAGTCACAACTATTTCCTGCTTTTACTTCTTGTTAGTCTATTTTTCCCAGCCCTCTATGGAAGACTTTTCTTCTCACCCCAATCCTTGTGATTTTAGAGTTGGTGTATTCAAGGGTTCTGTGCTGGCCATGTTCTTGAACCTATTCTCTCTTTTTAAGGTGTGACCCATAGTCTGAGGCCCATATCTGTGTCTCTGGTTTGGACCTTTCTCCTGAATCCATGCATTTCCTTGCTATGGACACTTGACTATATCCTGAGAATCACAGACATAACACTTCATCAAAAACGCTCATCATCTCCTCTCCCTGTTGTCATCTGGAAAGCCTGAGCTGAGTTAATGATGCCAAGATTTGTGTTTTCCCTAGATCCCATGCCAGAACTCAAGAGGCACTCTGCGTCTCCTCTTCCAGTTGGAATCTAAGGTTTATGGGCTCACTGGGGAGTGTCTCTGGTCTCTGCACCCCCCCTCTGATCCTCAGACAAGCTGGGGCCTTCACAGATCTCATCTCAGGGGCAAATGGTCTTCTAATACCATCTCCGCCTCTGTATCTCTGCTCTCTCCCCTTCATCTTCCAAAAATGAAGCCCCCCCATGATACCTTTCTACTTTAAAAGTGTCAAGGACAGACCTTCCTTCTTTCTTGAGACTGAATAATGTTCCACTGTGTATATATAGACCACATTTTCTGTTACTTACAACAAGCTGGATGAATCTAAAGGACATTGTGTTAAATGAAATAAACTATGCCCAGAAAGACAAATACTGAAGATCTCATCTATATGTAGCTTCTAAGAAAGTCAAACTCACAGATGCAGAAAGGAGAATGGTGGTTCCCAGGAACTGGAATCAGGGTGGATGAAGGAAGGGGAAGTGTTAGTCAAAGGGTGCAAAGTCTAGTTAGAAGCAGAAGTAAGTTCTGGTGCTCTACTACACGGCATGGTGGCTATAGATATTACTATTGTTAATAATAGCACATTGCATATTTCAAAATGGCTAAAAGTCAATTTTAAGTGTTCTTACCGGCTCGGCGCCTATAGCTCAACCGGCTAAGGTGCCAGCCACATACACCTAAGGTGGCGGGTTCGAATCCCCAGCCCGGACCCGCCAAACAACAATGACTGCTGCAACCAAAAAATAGTCGGGCGTTGTGGCGGGTGCCTGTGGTCCCAGCTACTTGGGAGGCAGAGGCAGGAGACTCGCTTGAGCCCAGGAATTGGAGGTTGCTGTGAGCTGTAATGCCATGGCACTCTACCCAGGGGGACAGCTTGAGGCTCTGTCTCAAAAAAAAAAAAAAAAGTGTTCTTACCACGAGGAAGTGATAAGTATTTGAGGTGATGGACACAGTAATTAGACTGATTTAATCCTTTCATGAAGTATCATAACATCAGTATCAGATTGTACCACATAAACATATACAATTAGTATTTGTCTATTAAAAAGAAATCGTTAGAAGAAGCTGAGATCGCTTTGTGATCTGTCTTTCATTGAAAAGAACTGATGCTTAAGTTCATGGTCAATGGTTTCTTGAAAACGTTCCCTGACCCTCTCCTCATTGTTCCTGTCACATCCTAAGCTTGCATTCGCCATCACACTTAGCATGAGGCAGCATTTCCTTCTTTAATAAAATATTTCAAACACACGTAAAGGTGCCAAAATATGAGATTGTGAATACCCACACACCTACCACCCAAACTAAACAAATCTTTGATATGTTGATTTTAGCACTTTTGTTTTCTACAGATACTTGTTCTGTTGCCCAGCCTAGAATGCCATGGCATCAGCTGAGCTCACAGCAGCCTCAAATTCCTGGGCTCCAATAATCCTCCTGCCTCAGAGTACCTGGGAATACAGGTGTGCACCACAATTCCTGGCTAATTTTCTATTTTTTGGTAGAGATGAGGTCTTGCTCTTGCTTAGGCTGGTCTCAATCTCACAAGCTCATCCTTCCACCTCAGTCTCCCAGTATGCTAAGATTATAAGTGTGAATTACTGTATCTGGTCTTGATTTTAGTACATTTTTCTAAAAAAGAAAAATTACCATGATAAGAAGCTGAGATCCCTTTGTGATCTGTCTTTCACTGGAAAGTACTGCTGCTTAGGTTCATGGTTGATATTCTTGCCTAGCTCTTGCTCTAGACCATGGCTCCTCAAGAAGAGTTGTGTCATAGAGAGGTAGATGTATGGAACAGAATAGAGAGCCAACAGATGAAACCAACTACTTACCGGTACCTGATCTTTGACAAGCCGATTAAAAACATTGAGTGGGGAAAAGATTCCCTATTTAACAATTGTGCTGGGCGAACTGGCTGGCAACCTGTAGAAGACTAAAACTGGACCAACACCTTTCACCATTAACTAAGTTAGACTCTCACTGGATTAAAGA
>NW_003852423.1:10977935-11014054 GCF_000181295.1 Otolemur garnettii
AAAAAAAAAAATAATAAGAGATCGAAGTTGAAATATGTGGCACTGTCTCAGGAACCCCTTGGTTACACTGTGGGAGTGGGGGAGCAAATGTCAGATTTGGGAATGACGGCCCTCTATGGCGTGCAGTCCATTGCCTGCCATAACAGGAGACGTTCAGGTGGGACACTGCAGGAGCACTGAGCCTGCAGGAGCACTGAGCCTCCAGCACCCAGTGAAGACATCACCAAAGATTGTGTGTGTCCATATGGCAGAAGAAACAGATGAGCTCAAGAAAAGAATGGATGCTCTGCAAGCACAAAAGAAAGAAAATACATTCCAGAAATTCAAGATCTGCCAAGTCCACTTCTTAACTCCTAATAGTAATGTGTAAAAGAACACATGTGGGCAATAAAGACCCAAGGAAAATCGGGACAAAAGTCAGACTCATGGTGTGCCCAAGAAAACCTTTCTGTTGGATTAAAAAACTCAGGGCAAGGTCCCATGAAAGGACTAGCTTTCCTTTCAAGCAGACAAGACAGATTAAGTTAGGACACAAATGGCCATGGGAGTGCGAAAGCAGAGAAATAAGATTCGGTCATTTCTCTGAAGGAACAGTGAGTGCATGAGGTTGTTGGCTTATAGAATTGACTGGAAGCAGATAGATTAAAAGACTATTCCTGGTTTGAAAGAGACTATAAATGACATTGCCCCAATATTCTGTAAGCAGGAGGTGAGCAAAGCCATGCAACTGTCCGGGCAGCCACAGCTCTTCAGCCCATAGCAAAGCAGGGAACAGAGTGACACAGCAGAAGCCAAAGCCAGCGAGCCCAGGCAAGGCTGCAGTAGCAAACAGCACACAGAAACTCAATGGCTGTGTGTTGGGGGGGTGAGGGGGGTGGGACTGTTCTCCCACGCTCATGTTTGATCAAGGAAAATAGTACAACAGGGAGAAAGGTCTACAGCACTGATTTTCAACTGGTGTTCCATGGGACCTCAGGGGTGCTGTGGAAATTTTTAAAGATCATTAATTAAATTATTTTCAAAAGAAGTTCAAAGCACAGTTAAGTTCATATTTTTTTACTCTTTTTTTTTTTTTGATTAATGTAATTTAAGTGTGCCACAGAAGTTTAACTATAGGTTCAGGGGTGCCATGAAATTACAAACAAGTTTAGAAAACACTGTTCTAGAGGGTGGCACCAAAGTCTTTGGACCTTCTTATTGACTGGAGACTGCTGTGAGTCTCACAATTTTCTCTTTTCCAGAAAGGAGCAGGTTTTGTGGTTGTCTATCCCTGTACCATGGTCGGATATTGCCTGCATGTGGGCAGGGGAAGATAACTTTTCATTTTGGCACGTACACCTTTGGACCCCAACCAACCACATTCTGTCCTGATGCACACTTCACTTACACATTCTGGACTGGGTGCCGGGATCAGGTGGAACTTTAAATCTTCACCTTGGAAGAGTGTTGGTTGTTTTATGTGTGTTCAAGGGCAGACTGTTGCAAAGACATTTTTTACTCATCAAATAAACATTTACCTGATCCCCCATGTTGCCAGCCCCTTTGCAATTCATCAGGGTCTAGTGGGTAGTTCTGCCAAGGGGCGGTGATCAGAAATAGAGTCCTTCTGGGTCAAAGCCCTTGAGGCTTGGGTGTGAGCTGCCAGCTCTCTTCCCCCTGATGTGAAACCAGGAAGCCACTTCCTGTGATGGTAACATCATAGTATCTCAGCTGTCTCCACTGTCATGTTACCACATGGCTGAAGAGGTGCCCTAGCAAGTGACCTAGCCCTGTCTTGTATTAAGCCATTGAGTTTCTGTGTGCTGTTTGTTACTGGAATCTTGCTTGGGCTCCCCTTGCCCACCGAATATACTGGCTTTGGCTTCTGCTGTGTCATTCTGTTCCCTGCATTGCTGTGGGCTGAAGGGCTGTGGCTGGCCACTTCATGAATCTCATCAGAGAGACAGATCCAGTAATGGGATAACCCTGGAGCATCACTCAGAAAGCCATTAGACAGGCAATAGAATGATTGCCATCAGTACCGAGGGCCCAGCACATAAACATCAGGCGAGCCCTCTCTCATGATTCACTCAACAACTGTTACTGAACTTCTACCATGTACCAAACTCTTAGAGGCACTGAGGTTGTGCCCGAGAGAGACGTGGTGGTGGGTCTCATGGAGCTGACTCTCTGGATGGGATAGTCAGGAAACAGGAAGAAGAAAAAATTAGATAATTTGAAGGTGGGTAATTGCTGCTAAGAAAGTCATCAGGAGCCATGTGTCAGAGAGTGAGTGGGCAGTTAGGAGAGGTCTCTCAGAGGAGATGACAGTTAAACAGAGACCTTAACACAGGAACCAGTTGTGCAAAGATCTGCAGGTTGGACTTTCAGATAGCTGTCAAGCCTGAGGTGGACGAGATATTATCCGGTGGGTAATTCACAGAAGTCAGTCACATGGAGTGGCTGACATGTAGAATGAATGCAAGGAATAAAGTCGGAGAAGTAGATGAGGATCATGCAGGACCTTTTAAGACATCACGAAGTGGTTGAGTTTTATTTCAAAGGCAATGGGAGGCCATGAGATGATTTTAAGCAGGGAAGTTATAAGATTTGATTGGAGGCTGATTATTAGGAGGCCGTGGCAGCAGCCCTGGTGAGAAAGAAGTCTTCACAGGAGGGAAGATGGTCACGGATATACTTTGGAGAAAGAGCATTTGCAAATGGTTTCAATGTTGTAAGTGAGAACAAGAGAAAAAGCAGTCAACACCCACTTTTCAATTTCCAGCTTGAGTGCTGGGTAGTAACAGTATTATTTGCAGTGATAGGAAGGCTTGGAGAAGCCTGGACTCTGCGCCGTGGGCAGGGTGCGTTAGCAAGAATTCTAAGTTTCCGATGCCCAGTAGATGTGGATGTTCACATGACTATGGAGGGGGAGAAGCAGGTGGGGTTTCAGGGCAAGGTTAGGCCTAGAAATATAAATTTGGGGCCCATCAGTTTATAAACGTTATTTAAAGCCATAGAACTGAATGAGATCACTTAGGGAGAGAGTGTAAATACAGAAGAGGTTTCAAGACTGGGGCCTTGGATCCAACATCGATCCTGGGGTCAGGGAGAGGAGGAGCCATTCTTCCACAATACTAAGACCTTTTCCACTCTAAAGGGCGGTTTGCTTTTCTAAAGATATCCTAAGACATATAGATTTTTCCACATATCTTAGTAATAAATGTTACAGCAGAGTCTCCTGTGAGTTCTAAGTCACTTGTGTCACTGCAGGGAAGCAGCTGTGGAAAACGCATGAGCTGAGGGTCAGAAAGCCTGGGACGCTTTCAGCCACTTTGCCGCTCACTGATGATGTGATGGGATTGAGTCACAGCCTCTTCAGGCCTCGCTTTGCTGCTCTGCTGAGCGGCTGTAGCAACACCTCCATGCTGGGCTGAGCTCAGCGCGAGAGGAGGTAATAGATGGGAAAGGGCTTATATGCTCCACAGCCACGCCGTCCGGGTAATAGCCACTTGGCTCTGTGGCCATTTAAATTAAAATGAAGTCCAATTAAACATTCTTCAAGACTAAGGAGACATGACCACTACCTGTGGTGTGGGGTCCTGGATTGGGTCCTGGAACAGACAAAAAATGAGCATAGAGGAAAAATTGGTGAAATCTGAAAAAAAGTATGTAGGTGAGTTAGTGGTAGTGGTGGAGGTTCATTTCTTCATTTTGACAAATGTACTGGGATTCTGTAAGATGTTCATCTTAGGAGAAGTCGGGTGAAGCGTGCACAGCAAACAGTCGAACACAATTCAGTTCCTTGGTCACATGAGTCACTTTTCCAGTGCCCACTGGCCACCTGAACAGGGCTGAATGGACTCTCTCCATCATGGCAGAAAGTTCTATCCGACGGTGTCACTTACAGTATAATACCGATCCTTGGTTTTACCAGGTAGAGCACTGACCAGGGCACCACGCTTCAAAATTATTTGTGTGGGACAAATTCAGTGGCTCCACTTAAAGGATCGAATCATATCTAGAAACAAAACTCTTCTTCTCTTGCCTGTCCTGACTAACCATGTGATTTTAGATGGGACATTATCTCTCTTTGACCTCTGTTCTCTCTTCCAAGCGACAGGATTAAGCCAAATGACTTTGAAAGGACTGTCTATAACTAACATTCTATGTATCTGGACCAAATGACAGTAGGAGGAAATGGCCCCTTGTCTCATCAGACCATGGAGAGGTTTTCTGGTGGCAGAATTTAAGGGTCCCACGGTGGGGCAGGGAGCAGCAGTCCCCCACACTGCGGGGTCTGCCTGGTGCTGGGCCATTCAGTCCCACTGCCCACATTGAGGGCACAGGAAAGACCAAGGACACACTTATCTCATCAGTGAGAGTCTGCACACACAGGGCTTGACGGGTGCAGTGTGGAGGAGAATAGATAGGAAGTGGCCTCTTAAAACATGAGAAGTATCCTGTCTTATGCTAATTTTTGTTGTTGTTGTTGTTGTTCATGATTCCTAGTTTTAAAAAGTGAAATCAGTCAGACTAAACAGGAGTTTGGAAAACAGTGTTGCCCAGGGATGTTGGTAGATTTTCTCCTCCTTCTATCCCAGTGAGCAGGGAGTAGTAACCTGCTGTCCCACAAAGCACTTTCCATCCAAGACTCGTAAGGCCAAGTGCAAACATTAACCCACTTACTCCCACCATGTTCATTTACATTAACATCTGGTTCTTTTTCTGTCTGCTATTTACAGCGAAGAAAATAAAAAATGGGTCATTGTTGAGAGGAAGACAATTTGGTGCCTAAGCAGAAATCGTCTGGATGGGAAGCTCCTTTCCCAGGGGATCAACCTGGACTCTAGAACAGAATTCATTTTTTAGTCTTTCATCAAGTTAATAGATTTTAAGTATATCTTAAATTCTGATTACTACATACTTCTTTTCTTTGTTCTTCATAAAGTGTGCGTCAGTTAGGATCTTGGTTAAAAGCTAAAACAATGCTTTCCTGGCAGACTTAAGATAAGGAATTCTTCCTCTTTTTTTAAATTTCTGATTAATACAAGGGCACATACAATTAGGTTACACTCTTTGCATTTGTTAGGTAAGGCTGAGTTGTAGCTGAGCCCTTCACCCAGGAGGTGTGTGCTATACTTCTGCACTGTATCCCTTGGGTGGGAACCTACCAAACCTTCCCCCTTTTCCCCTTCTTGAATTTAATTGTGTGTTTTTCTTCTACGAACTTGTAGTTGTTAATCTACTAGTATTGAGAAAACAGGATGCTTGCTTCTCCTTTCTTGAGATACTTTTCTAAGGAGAATGTTCTCCACCTCCATTGGGTAAATAGTAAAGATGCAAAGTCTCCGTGTTTTTATGGCTGAATAGTATTCCATGGTATACATATACCATAGTTTATTAATTCATTCATGAGTTGATGGACACTTGACTTGTTTCCACACCTTTTCAATTATGAATTGAGCTGCAATAAACATTGAAGTGCAAATGTCCTTATGGCAAAAGGGCTTTTTTCTCTTCTGGGTAGATACCTAGGAATAGGATTGCAGGATCAAATGGAAGGTCAACTTTGAGGATTCTTCATACTTCTTTCCAAAAATGCTGTATTAGTTTGTAGTTCCACTAATAAGTGTTCCTGTCTTTCTGGGGATTCTTACGCCAAAGATCTGCTAGGAGGTTTCCTCTGAGAGTCTGTAATTACTTTCCCCAAAATCAGAGTGTTGAGAAAACAGGGCGGCCAGAAATGAGGAATGCCCACCACAGAGTTCAATTGATTTATACTTTGATTTTTATGAATATTCATTCATTTTTTATATTAATCATAATCTTCTTATACAACTTGTACAAATGTGAAGCTTTTATTACTTAAATTATGGACATACTTTCTCTCAGTATTTGTGTGTGTTTATCAGAGAGAGAATATGCAGTGATGGATATTTACCATTGCCCTAGAGTTAAGCAGCAAATAAAGATCCCATTAAAGGCCCTTAATCTCAAAACACAATTTTTTAAATAGGAAAATTAGATCAATGAACAAAGCAGTGGATGTCAGTATAATGTACTATTTGCCAGGTCTTCATCAACATTGTTTTGACCTGTTAGGAAGTCAGTATAAGAAACTGTAGTTCAAATAACCAACTATTAGGTAGAACAAATAAGTCTCAAGAGCGGCACTTTCCACCAATAACTGCTAACATGGAATACATACCATTGCCACTAGAAAGACCACAAGAAAGTGTACTCTTGCAAGCCTAGGTGTGTCTGGACTCCTAGTTCCAGTAGGTGATTTAATAGGTGATGCTTATAAACTGGAGTATGTAATAACCAGTAGGGATTTAGAAGGATTCCTTCTGTTCTATCAGAGTTTAGAAGTCATCAGTATTATTTTTCTTCATTACAGTATTTGAGTTTACTCTAGCAGCATGTCAGGGCCATGCTAAGAACACTTTGTCACTTTCTCCAGCTCCACTGTTGCTATAATCCTTTCCACCTTCCCTTAGACATGATTAGTTGCATTTGTTAAAAGCCAAACTACCATGGAGCTGCATGTTATTTTATGTCTCTTGAGATTAACAGTGTCTTTCTAAGCAAAATGCAAACATTCATTGCATTCCAAAAGAAAAAAAAGATGGAAAGTGGCTGATGAGATTTCAAAACTGTCGATGTGCATTTTTATACACTTCTGAGTGGTGGTGTTTGTTTTCCATACCCTTTTCTACAGCTGTTTCATCCAGAAAAGACCCAGGGAGCCATCATCGCATGAATTCCCTCTCCCATGGGGTAACAGGACTGCCAATGACATGGCTAGTCAGACTCAATGTTCTAATGTAGAGGTCACATCAGGGACTTGACTCATGCATACTAAGCATAGACCACCCCCTTCCCTGTATTAAAATATCTTCTGCATCCATTTAAGGAGCAAGCCTTTGGGGTCAAGAATTGAAAATTACTTGGTATTTTTGACATTAAAATTTCTGAAGGGCTAACACTGTAAGCCTATGGGACAACACCTTGGCAATGATTGCTAATGGCTAACTCACACTCGTTCTGCCCCCAGGAATTTAATAAAGTCTGAAGAAGGACCCTCAGAGAACCTGTTGCCAGGTCAGTCAACCTAATGGCCCTAAATATGTGTCACAATCAGTAGAAGGCAGGGGCAGAGCTGGCAGTCAGGCACCAAGGTCAAGATGAGAAATGTCCAGAGAAAGGCAGATGACTCATAGGGCAAGGTCAAGACAGAGTCAGGTGCCAGGCCCCCAAAGCTCTTGGTTGCTTGGTGCCTTTACATAGAATATTAAGGTTCCTCATGGCTTAAAGGAGGAGAGCCTTTCCTGACCTGGCAGAAAATAACTTACCCAAGGAAGGCAAAAGAGAGGCCAATGTGTGAGTGCTAAGCATGAAACCCCACACTTGAAGAAGCATTAGTGTTCTCTCCAACTGCTCCTTCACCAAGCCTGCTGCTGCCTCAGGGCCTTTGCACTTGCTCTTAGCACTGAACACAGTTGCCCCAGGACCCACTGGGCTCCTCTCTGGCCCTTTTCAGGTCTCTGCCTTGCATTACCTTATCAAAGAGGTCTTTCCTGACCACTCTATATAAAATAGTTCCTCTGTACACTTTTCTTCTCATTCTACTTGATCCTTCTATGTAGTCCTACCCCATTTTGTATATTAAACATTTATTTGCAAATATAAAACTCATGCTGTCTTTAAGCAGGAGCCGAGTCTGTTTCACCTATTGCTGTGCCCTTACCACTGAGCATGGTTCCTGGTGGGTGCTTAAGAAGCAGTTTTTTAAATGAATGAACCCAGACATTGTCCCTGCATCTCTCCAAGAGCGGAGTTTACATTGCGCAACTGTCTTGTGATAGGGATGTCATTACGTGGCTCTTCTTTGTTCTTGTAGAATACTTCGGTGTCCTTCCAGTCCCTGTCTCTCTGCTTTTCTCAGACTTCCTTCTAAGTTTCCTCCCTTACTAAATAAATCTAAAAGAGAGAATCGGCCTGGCGGAGAAGGAGGAAGGATTAAGCACTGAAAAGAAGGAAGGATTGTTATGTTCCAGGAGCACCTAAAAAACCGGTTCCTCCTTGTACTCCCAGAGGTGTCCATTATGTGTTTTATCTTTCCAGAAAAAAAAAAAATGGGCAGAGTGTAGAGCTATGAAAGAGTGGAGAAAAGGGGATGAGAACACACTCTCCCCATTCAGGGATCTCTCTGCCCCTTTATCCAAGTTGAGGAGAGCATGGAAACCAGAATCCTGTCTATCCCTACAGTATGTTTTCTGTGATGTCCAATTTCATTTTAGTTAGTATTTAGTATTTTCTTTATCCGGCCTGCCTTTTATCTGACAGCTTGGAACAATTCCCTATACTTTCTTTATTATTTCCTTTCCTGCTAATGATGTTTCTGGAACAGAAGAATGCTCTTGAAATGTGGTGGTTTTTTTTTGTTTTTTTTTTTTCCATCCATAGGAGGAACACTGGGTTTGATTTATCTGCAAAACCCCTGGGATGACTCTTGTGCTTAGATGTCAAAGAAATTTTCCATCTCCTTCTAAACCATTAATTTTATCATTATGGAAATAGCTTCCACAATTGATAAAACATTGTCAACTGAGTTTGACAGACTATTAAAACACTTCTGAAGATTTGTAATCTCCAGCTCCTGCCTCTTGAGACTTACTTAAAACACACCCCCCATGTTTATGTTTTCTCTTAAATGTCAATGAAAAAAAATCTTCGTGATAAGGTCATTATAATGCACACAGACAGTGACCGACAATCATTTCCCTCTGGTCTTGGCCAAGTCATGTTATTATTAATAAAATAGGACAAGCCATTCATCTTTTCCCACTGGCTGAGATAGTTGAAGCTTTAATGGGAAGAGGACCACCCTGTAAAAGGAATAGCTTGTTGTGAAGTCTGGAGTATCTATTTTTGTCAATTAAAGTTTTTTTGTTTTGAGATAATTGTAGATTCACATATATGTGTAAAAACATCATAGAGATCCCATGTGCCCTGCACACTAGTGGCTACTCACAGTACACTGCATATATGGTGGGGGTGGCACGAGGTCTGGGAAGGCATGTCCCATGGTAACATGTTGCAAAGCCTGTAGGATAACTCAACCAGATTATTATTAAAATTGATCCACTACATCAATATTATTCAAGTTTCCCATTTTATTTGTATTCATTTGTGTGTGTGTATGTATCAAGTTCTATGAAAATGTGTCATATGGGGTGGCGCTGTGGCTCAAAGGAGTAAGGTCCTGGCCCCGTATGCTAGAGGGGGCGGGTTCAAACCCAGCCCCGGCCAAGAAGTAAAAAAAAGAAAGAAAGAAATTGTATCACATGTGGAGATGTGTGTATTCATCACCGTGGTCAGAATACGGAGCCGTTCCAATACCATCACCATCCTCCATGTTGATCTTTGATAACCACACCTACCTCTTTCCTTTTCTACTCCCTAGGGGGTACCTGATTTTCTTTAAGTTTTTCTGAACTTTTATGAAAATTATTTGCACTCAAGGAAAGCATTCAAGGTTTTAGAAAAAAGCATCCCCTTGTGGTGGATGTAACCCAGTGGCAGACCAGTCAGAGCTTGATTTCTGAACATAAGACTAGATTTCAGTCTGTACTCGCTTTCCTGCCGTCCACAGTCTACTGGGGCTTTGCATTCAGGGCAACAGTAGTGATAAGAAAAAAAGATTAATTATATGTTAGTAAACGGCATTTGTTTCAGTTGATGATATTCCATTGAAATGATGAATTTTTAGATTAAACCAAGAAGCTGCTCCCAACTTCAGAGGCTTTTTAGAAAATCATGAGAAATAGTATCAAAGATTCACGATTAGCTTCTAATTGGGACTCGGCTGGTATCATTCTCTGAAGTGGCCAATTTTATACTTAGCTGAATATGGACCATGAGAATGTCCACAATTCTTTCTTTTTTAAATGTAGCAAATCAGCTCCAGTTTCTACCCTTTATTCTGAGCTGAGATTTTAAAAAATATATAAACTCCTAGGCTGATACTTCCCATCGACTACTGTAGGCATTTTTGCCCATCTGATATAAAATGCCAGCAAGTAAGTCCCCAAAGCCAGCCCCGTGGCTCGATAAAATGTGGTCTTCTTGTCACCCTTGGTGCTTAAATCATTTGTTGTCAAACTGGGTGGCTTTCAGAGTTGACATTTATTGCTGTTTGCTGCAAAAGAGATTACAGCCTCAAGGAGAGGGCCAGAACTATCATTAGCACTGCCAACTATGAGAACAAAGGCCTTGGTTAATTTTTTGATTCTGCTGCTGTCCTCCGGTTCTTAAGACAGATGGTTTTTAAGTGATGGATTTTTAACAAGAGGCATCATGAAGTGGTCCCTACAGCCTCATGAATACACAGACACTCAAACCCATGCAAACAAAGAGACCTTCAAGGGTCTTTTATCTTCTCTCTCCCAACCCCCACCTCTCACTCTCTTTCACTTATTTCTCTTTCCGGAGTCTCAAGGTTAGATCCAATATGGATATCCCCTCGGTACATGAGGAATTCATATCAGTGGTAGGAATGAATTCAAAGAAACTTTCAAAGATTCGATCCAACAAAGATGTATCAAGTGTCATATGTTTATGACGCTATGACAATTGCTTTAGGGGACAACAAAATGAGTCTCATCCTTCAAAAGAGAGGAAACTAATACTTGTAGAGCAGTCCTATGAGCCAAGCACTTTGCCTTTGTCACTTGCCGCAGTCCTCATAATGATCCTGTGAACTGATACTATGATTTTCCATGTCATGAGACAGCAGCCCAGCTAGGTTCAGGGTTCTGCCCCAGCTCACACAGCTAGTATGAGGCAAAGCTGAGATTCACACGAGGAATATCTGACTCTGGAATCCATGCTCTTTCCATAACACAGCCTTTAAGGAGCACACACAGAAAGGAATAATATGGGAATATGGGAGCACATATAGAAAAGGACTATGGAAATAGGGAACTGCCAGTATATACGAAACTATAATGCAAAGCAGATTATAGGTAATCATGCAAAAAACATTGAATTGAGGGATTATAAAAAAATTCGACATAGGGTTGATGTAGTGGATGGGGTGATAATCATGTTTCAATGAAGTACTTGTCCCAGCCGCTGGGAGTCCTGAGGGTACTCACTTGGCCTTTAGCTGTCTACCACCTTAGGGATTATTCCATCTGCAGAGAGTCACCTTGTCCAAGGCCATGCCCTTTCCTGAGAAGGCCACATGCACTTGATTGACACAGACACGATGGATACAGACATCTCTGAAGGGCCATTCTGCTCCAGAGCTCCCCACGTGTTGGGTGAATGCTGCTTATAGCAGCTCTTGCTTTCCGCCCTGCCTTTCTGAGGCTATCGCCCAAAGGCACTCTGAATGCTGAACTCTGGCTCTGAGATGGCTTCCCAGACAACCCAACTCAGCAAAGACATCACATGAAGTGGGCTATGCCTCAGAAACACGGTGTGGTCATCCTATGAGGTTGGACGTTGAGGCTGGGAGCAAAAGACTGGTAGGCCATTGAGGAGAGAGTGGTCAAAGAGCTTTCATGGGGTGAGTGTTAGAGTTTGTGGCAGAACACTTAGGTTTGAATCCTGGTTCTACTATTTATTATCTGAGCCACTTTGGGAAGTCAGTTAATTCCTCCAAATCCAAGTTTCTTTTTCTGCCAAATAAGATAATTATAAGCACAGACTATCTGGGAGTTTGCAAAGCACTACACACACACACACACACACACACAGAGAGAGAGAGAGAGAGAGAGACTTACAAATCCCTAACAAATATAAGTTCTAGCTATGGGGATAAAGAAGGTTGGCCCAGAGCAGTGATTGGCTAATTCAGTCAGCCTTTTTTTTTGTAAATAAAACTTTATCAGCACACAGCCATGCCCATTCATTTAGATCTTGTCTGTGGCTGATTTCAAGCTATGATGGCAGAGATAGGTAGTTGCAATGGAGACCTATGGCTCCTCAAAACCTAAAACATCTACTAAATGGTCCTTTACATTAAAAGTTTGCCACCTCCTGATTCTGAGTATTATCACAGCAGTAAAATGAGATGACTAAAGGACAGGGCAGAGGCAAAATCTATAAGACCTAGCAACTTCTTGGGCTTAGGGGGACAGAGTGACAAGACAAAGCTACTAATAACCCAGAGATTTCTAGCTCAGATCCCAGTGACACTAGTGTTGTCATTAAACTGCACTGAAAAAATTAGAAAAAAATAGTCTCATTTAACAATTAGTTTAATTTGGGGCATTTTTGAGTTTCAGGTGGTAGTAAAAATATTCAACAGGAGGATGAAAATGTGAATCTAGTACTTTGCCGAGAGCTCAAAGATAAAGCATTATTTTTAGAACAGTGTGAAAAGAAGTGAGAAAATGAAGGAAAATTGATGATTCAAAAGACAGTATAATTTTGATTTTGATCTCCTGTTTTTAAATGGATCAAGTTCTGGCTTACATTTGAGAAGTTATCCAAAGACTCATTAAGATTGGAGGCTTAGGGCAGCCCCTGTGGCTCAAAGGAGTAGGGCGCCAGCGCCATATGCTGGAGGTGGTGGGTTCAAACCTAGCCCCAGCCAAAAACTGCAAATAAATAAATAAATAAATAAATAAATAAATAAATAAAATAAAAAGACTGAGTATTAAAATAAATAAATGAATGTCAAGGATCATATGTTTTTAAAAAAAAAAGATTGGAGGCTTAAGGTAAGGCTTTGCCGATTATTATACTAATCAGAAAATGAGAAAAAAGGCAATAAAGTATTACTGTTACTGGACAGGAAATATTTCATAACCCAGAGAAGACCTTGGCAACGGAGGACACTTGACTAAGTCGCTAATCATTGAGCAATATTTGAAAACCAGTGCTCAATGGGTGTATACTAGCATGTCCCAAGTGGCATGGGTCCCATGAGATATTATACAGTTTTCTGCAAATAAAAGGATTACAAAGTTAAGCAATTTTGGAGAAAACCAGACAAAAGAAATTTAAAGCTATCTTTATAGTAGAAGTCCTCAGATCCCTTGGTAATAATGAGCACTGGGAAGAGGTGGACAAGTAGATAAGAAAACTAGGGCTTAAACCCACATCTTACCTGGATACTTTAAGTTACCAAGAAGCAGAGCCAGGACTCAAATCTAGATACTCTGCTTCAGAGTTCTCAGCAAGGACACTTTCTCCTCTCCTACCCTCCAGCTGTTTTGAAATATAATTGGGAAATAACAATTGTACATATCTAAGTGTACAGTGTGTCATTTTAATATGTGTACATGTTGTGATTACCACAATCAAGCTCATTATCATATCCATTGCTTCATAGTTACCTTTTTTGTGTATGAGCTAAGAATACTTAAGATCTACTCTCTTAGCAAATTTTAAGTAAAAAAGTACGTTATTGTAAATCGAGCTACAATAAACAGTCTACTGATTAACCAGCTGTGATATCTATATACTGTGGAATACTATTCAGTCATTAAAATAAGATGGAGACTTTGCGTCTTTTGTATTAACCTGGATGAAAGTGGAACACATTCTTCTTAGTAAAGCATCACAAGAATGGAGGAGTGAGAATCCTATGTACTCAATTCTGATATGAGAACAATTAATGACCTAGTACATGGTAGGAAGGGGGAAGGGAAGAGCAGAGAGAGGGAAGGAGGGGGGAAGTGGAGGGTCATGGGTTGTGGTACACCGTTTGGGGGCAGGACACGATTGTAAGAGGGTCTTTAATGTAACAAATGCAATTAATGTAACCTGGTACTCTCAGTGATCCCCAACAATAAAAAAAGTAAATTATTATTAACTTTGATGTCTGTGTGATCTCCATAACTTAATTCATGAATGTTTGTACCCTTTGACCAAAAAGTTTGTACTCTTTGACATTTTCCTAATAATTACTGTGATTAAGGATGATGGTAATGGTGATGGTGAAAACTGTCCTTACTGCCATGCAGTCCCTGGCACTTGAGGTCCCTTGAAAAGCTATAGTAATTCTTAGACCAGTGTATCAGTTACCTGGTACAAAATAATACTGTTGCAACCATTCAAAACTCAGTGGTATACAATAATAAGTGTTGATTTGACCAGAAGCACCTGCAGGTTGGCTGGTATAGCTTTGCTCATTTTATTTAGGTTCAGCTCCTGGCTGCAGATTCAAATGAGGTCTGCACTGTGGAGTTGTCATTTGTGTGGGACCAATAGGCCACCACTAGAGCCCTCAGGTGGCAGAGGCATAACGCCTGCAATTGCATCTTGCGTACTGATGTATTATCCAATGGCGAAAGCAAATCACATACCTAGACCTAAGTCAAGAAGCAGGCATGTCCGCTCCACCTCTAGTGAGATGAGCTACGAAGTCACACAGAAAAAGCTGTGGACCCAGGGAAGGCCGAAGAAGTGGAGCATGATTTACATGTAAAACTCAAGGTGAGAGTTTGCAATTAAAATATAATCTTCTCTGTTTAAGTAACTCACAGGACCCCAGCACTGTGAATTCAGGTTGAATCTATACAGTGTGTGACAATCAAATTTTATTAATCTTATACCTGTTTATTCAGAAGTTGCTCAACTTTGAGCTAAATAAGGCATGTACTCTTAGAAGATAGCTCTAAGGGTCAACTGAATAAACTAGTAAATAGTCGACAAGTCCTTTTGTGTTCTTTAAGACCAAGCATCAGAACTATTCGCCTGACCTCTCTGCTAATGCTTCTTTGGGTCTCTGGCTACAACACCTGCAGTCTACTGCAACAGCCTGCAACTAGGCTGGCAAGGCTTGAAGTTCACACCAAGGCTAAGGTCATAAGAGAACTGAATGTGTCCAGCTTGAGTGTGCATGAGAATCTCCAAGCCTGTGAGGACTGTCTGGGTCAAGAGTCCAAGGGAATAGTCAAAGAAAAGAGTGAACAGCAGAAAACTGGCAAAATTGAGGGAGGAAAGAGGGGATTCAGAAAGTCAACCTTAAAGGGGCTCCCTGGCTGGACAAAATGAATGGAAGCAGCGTGAGCTTATGAAGTTTTGTGGTCTGGGCCTCACAAGAGGCTGGTGAGACCCTGTCTCTAAAATCTGAAAGATTCTTAGATGACTATGAAGATCATGGTGAAATAATTCATACATGAAAAAGAAGATAGGTAGCATCTATAAGCTTATAAACATAATCAAAGTATGGATTTGTGACCTCACCTTACAAACCAGAATCTACCTGTGTGCTTCACCTTCTTCCTGAAGGACTACTATTAGAATTTTGTGTTTACCGTTCTCTTGTGTGTGTTTTTTTTTAATATCACATCCTATATGTACATAGCCTTGAACAATGCATAGCTTAGTTTTCCTTGTATTTGAGTTTTATAAAAATAGTATCATGTTATGTGTAATCTCCTCTACCTTGTCACCGTATATTGAACATTCTTTCATGGGAAGGTGGCTGCTGAAGCTCATTTGTTTTCTCTGCTTCACAATATGCCCTGTTGGAAACATACCCCAAGTTGACATATTTCTTCCCTTGTTCATAAACATTTAAGCTGTTCTGTTTTTGCTATTGTGAGTGATTTTGCTCTTAGTGAACTTGTGTGTGCCTCCCGGAACACGTGACCAAGAGTTTCTCGGGATAGGTAGTTCAGAGTGGAATTTCTGGGATATAAGATTTTCACACATTGTTTAAAATTTTGTTCTGTGGTGGATGTATCAGTTTATAAAGCCACTAGCAGGAGAAGAAATTTTTTCTTTTTATTAAATCATAGCTGTGTACATTAATGTAATTATGGGGTACCATGTGCTGGTTTTATATACCATTGAAATATTTTCATCAAACTGGTTAATATAGCCTTCATTGCATTTTCTTAGTTATTGTGTTAAGACATTTATGTTCTACACTTAGTAAATTTAACATGTACCTTGGAAAATGCACCTTAGGTGTGGTCCCACCAATTACCCTCCCTCCACCCATCCCCCCCCCACCTTCTTGGGCTATAGTTGGGTTATAGCTTTCATATGAAAGCTATAAATTGCTTTCATAGTAGGGATGAGTATATTGGATACTTTTTATTCCATTCTTGAGATACTATGCTAAGAAGAATATGTTCCAGCTCCATCCATGTAAACATGAAAGAGGTAAAGTCTCCATCTTTCTTTAAGGCTGCATAATATCCCATGGTGTATATATACCACAATTTATTAGTCCATTCATGGGTTGATGGTCACTGGGGCTTCTTTCATGACTTAGCAATTATGAATTGGGCTACAATAAACATTATAGTGCAAATATCTTTGTTATATAGTGATTTTTGGTCTTCTGGATATATACCTAGTAGAGGAATTAAAGGATCGAATGGCAGGTCTATTTTTAGATCCCTAAGTGATCTCCAAACATCTTTCCAAAAGGAACATATTAGTTTGCATTCCCACCAAGTGTACATAAGTGTTCCCTTTTCTCCACATCCATGCCAACATCTCTGGTTTTGGGATTTTGTGATGTGGACTAATCTTACTGGAGTTAGATGATATCTCAAAGTGGTTTTGCTTTGCATTTCTCTGATGATTAAGGGTGATAAGCATTTTTTCATATGTCTGTAAGCAGTGGGTGTGCTTGTCTTCTTCAGAGAAGTTTCTCTTCAAGTCCCTTGCCCACCCAGAGATGAGATCACTTGTTCTTTCCTTTCTATAACGTTTGAATTCTCTGTGCATTCTGGCTACTAAACCTTTGTCAGAGACATAACCTGCAAATATCTTCTCCCATTCTGATGGCTGTCTGCTTGCTTTCCTTACTGTGTTCTTGGCTATGCAGAAGCTTTTTAGTTTGATTAGGTCCCAGTAGTGTATTTCTGATGCTGCTTCAATGGCCCAGGGGGTCCTCCTTATTAAATATTTGCCCAGGCCAATTTCTTCAAGAGTTTTCTCTGCAATTTCTTCTGGTATTTTTATAGTTTCATGTCCTAAGTTTAAATCTTTAGTCCAGTGACAGTCTATCTTAGTTAATGGTGAAAGGTGTGGGTCCAGTTTCAGTCTTCTATAGGTCGCCAGCCAGTTCACCCAGCACTATTTGTAAAATAGGGAATCTTTTCCCCACTGAATGTTTTTAATTAGCTTATCAAAGATCAAATAATGGTAAGTAGCTGGGTTCATCTCTTGGTTCTCTATTCTGTTCCATACATCTGCCCCTCTGTTTTTGTGCCAGTACCATGCTGTTTTGATCACTATGGATTTATAGTATAATCTGAGGTCTGGTAGTATGATTCCTCCTGCTTTGTTTTTATTTCTGAGTAATGTCTTGGCTGTTTGAAGTTTTTTCTGATTCCATATAAAATGAAGTATTATTATTTCAAGATCTTTAAAGTATGACAGTGGAGCTTTAATAGGGATTGCATTAAAATTATATATTGCTTTGGGTAGTATGGACATTTTAACAATGTTGATTCTTCCCAGCCATGAGCATGGTATGTTTTTCCATTTGTAACATTTTCAGCTATTCCTTTTCTTAGAGTTTCATAGTTCCAGAAGAGACTTTTTGTTGAACCACAGTTTTATCAACATTATGTGTTCAGACCTTTAATTTTTTGCCAATCAATCAATATAAAAGAAGTACCAGTATCATTTTCATTTGTATTTCCCTGATTACTGATGAGGCTGGGTATATTTTCACAGTTTAATTTACCATGTTATGCTTCCCCTTCAATGAAATACTTCTTTTACTTATTTTCTTTTTTCTAATTATTAGCTTCTTTCTCATGGATTTATCATAGTTCATTATAAATATTGGGTGCTAATCTCTGGCCAATTATGTGTGGTACAAATATCTTGTCCCGCTGTGTGGCTTTTCACTTCCACTTCCTTTAGGGTGACTTTTGGTAAATAGAAATTCCCTGCTTTAAGGTAGTCAAAAGTATATCCAGCTATTCTTTGTGTCTTCTTTAAGGGATCTTTCTTTTTCCTAAATTCATACAGGCAGCCTCTTCATTTGTCTTTTAAAAGCCTTAAAGTTTTTTAATCTATGGAGGATTTTTTTTTTTTTTTTGCCTACGATATGATGTAGGGACCCAGTTTAATATTATCCCATGTGAATAACCCATTATCTCAACCAGCATGTTACATGAGAGTTATAGTTCACTCACCCACCTCCTTAGTCACCTGTAATATCACCTCTTTCTGATAACAAGTTGCCTCATGGAAACAGGAGATTTCTGGGCTCTGGATCTGCTCTGTGGCATTCATCAGTGTCTTTCCCTGTACCAAAGCTGCACTATCCCATGTCTTGATATCTATAGGGCTTCCTGGTATGTAATCCCCTCTACCTTGTCATCATGGGCTACATGGGCTACAACTAGATTTTGAGGAAAATAATGATGTTCAAACATTATAATTAAGAGAATAAGAGAAAAAGGTGGTAAGAGTTTGGGCCTATTGTTTATTTACAATATATTTGTTACCCAGCTTCTGCTCCTTGAGACTGGTCTAAGGTAGCTGCCCTTGGAAATGCTTGTTAGTTATTCTATCTCCTGCATAGACACCACTGTCAAATAATCCAACTGTTGCTTTAAGCGCAAGTCATCACTGAGGCTTTGCAGTGATTCCCATGAAGGTGGTAAAATTTGGCTTTTCTGGTTTTACTTTAAAACATCATCTGAGCTCTCTTGCAAAAAACAATCAACCCATTCTGTCCTATTAGAAAATAAAGCTTCATTAAAATGTTTCTTTTGGGATTACTCTGAAGGCTTTCTAAATCTCATGTCTTTGCTTTTCTTTTTTAAATGTTATTTAAACAGAGCTTTATATTTATAAAGCTAAGACAAGGTGACTGGAAAAGTTGGACACTTCCTCGGGGCAGGGTCTCTGCTGTAAACTCTCTGGATTTCTGTGGACCACGTATTTTATAACTCATTCTGGATAAACAGTACGTATCTTTTGAGCATTTCCCATCCGTGAATATTGAATAAATTCTTTTCAGTGGTGACATTAACTCCTTAGGATGTTTATTTGGACTTCCTCACTGGAGATAGGCTTGTACAAACCCAATAATATTTTAAATGTTGTGCCTGGGATATATTGTAAGTCATGTTTATGAATGGAGTTTTATATTCTTGATGGAGGTGCAGAAAGAGAGGGATGTGGACACACACACAGTTTAATCCTGTTTGTGCCAGGGTGAGTAAAGTTATCCCAGACAGGTCAGATATGTACCTATATAAATGTATACTTAAAAGAACTTTGAAAAATTTGCTTACAAAAAATATTAACTTTAAAGTTGCAAAGATAGGCAACATAAACTTGTTTATTTATTTATTTACTTGATATTTATTTTGAGACCAAGTCTCATGTTACCCAGGGTGACCTGAAACTCCTGGGCTCTAGTGAACCTGCCACCTCAGCCTCCCAAGCAACTGGGATTGTGGTCATGGGCTACCATTGCTGAGTTATATATATATATATATATATATATATATATATATAAACATTATTTTTTAGATGACAATATGTATTTAAATATCACCTACTAAAGGGAAGAGGCTCATGGTTCAAGAGAAAGAATTGGTAGCTTAGTTAGGAGAAAAATGGCTAGACAGAAGAATGATAAAACATGAGCAGTAAATAGCATATTCAAGCAAGAGAAATGATGTAATGGCAAGGAAGCAGAATTGGAAGGACTAATCAAGAAGCCTCTTCCATGAAAATGTAGGTGTTAAAAGACAGATGATGACTTTTCAGTACTTTTAGCTTGAGCAGGAACATAGTGTGTCCCTCTAGAAACAGCAGCACTGTTAATGTGTGCTGAGGTGGAAAAATGGTTACAATTAATGAGCTCCAGCGGGGGCAAAAGCAGAAAAAGGAAATTTGATTTTTCTATGGTTGCAAGTTCAGAGCAGCTCAAATCCAGTCTAAAGCTTGTGTTGGGTGCCCCCAGCTTCCTCTCTCCTCTGCCCAGCCTCCTGTGGCTCCCATCAGCCCTCCTCTCTCTCCAGTTGTAAAACCTCCTTTCAGATCACGCTTCTCTTGGTGCCCTGCAACCTAAGAAAATCTCTCCACTTGACAATCTATTAACAACCTAAACTGCATTTAGGAGCACCTTGGCCACACTGAATTAGAAAGAAATTTTATCAAAGGAAAATAAGTAAAATGTTTAAAATTTCATATCAGTATTTATATATCAAAATGCAAATAAACAACACGTAAATGAAAGTAACTTTATAATCCAAATTTATCCGTATCATTTATAATTCTTATATTAATAAAGAGGCAAGTTTTAGTTAATAAAGATACAGGATGCCCAGGTAAATAAATTGCAGATAAACAACTCATAGCTGTCTTTTGTTTTAAAACTTTATTCAAATTAATATGAAGGTACAATATTTAGGTTACAACGTTCTCACTTCCAGGGTAAAGTTCCATTTGTAGAAGAGCCCCTCACCCAGGGGGCATATTATACACCCTCACAATGTGCACATTAGGTGAGATCCCACCTCCTGACCTCCCTCCTTCTGCCATATGTCCTCTCCCCTCCCCCTCCGCTTCCCTCTATGCCCAAAATAGTGTTTTATTGTTCTTAGAAACATGTAATTGTTTAGGTATTGGTTTCATATTAGTATGGAGTACACTGGATATTTATCTTTCCATTCTTGCAGTACTTTACTAAGAAAAATGTATTTCAACTCCATCCAGGTATACATAAAAGATGTAAAGTCTCCATGCTTTTTACTGGCTGCATAATATTTCATGATATATATATATGCCATAGTTTGTTGGTTCATTCATGTGTTGATGGGCACTTAGGTTTCTTCCACAACTTCGCAATTATGAATTGAGCCACAATAAACATTCTAGTGCAAATGTCTTTTTGGTAAAATGATTTATGTTCTTCTGGGTAGATACCTAATAATGGGATTGCAGGGTCAAATGAAGGTCTACATTTAGATATTTGAGGATTCTCCATACTTCTCTCCAAAAAGGCTGTGTTAGTTTGCAATCCCACCAGCAGTGTAGAAGTATTCCCTTCTCTCCACATCCATGCCAGCATCTGGTGTTTTGGGACTTTCTGATGTGGGCTAATCTTACTGGGGTTAGGTGATATCTTAGAGTGGTTTTGATTACCATTTCTCTGCTAATTAAAGATGATGAGCATTTTTGCATGTGATTGTTGGCCATTCATCTGTCATCCTCAGAGAAGTTTCTGTTCAGATGACTTGCCCACTTATAGAGAGGGTTGTTTGCACTTTTCTTATTATTTAATTTGAGTTCTCTGTAGATTCTGGTTATCAGGCCTTTGTCAGATTCATAACATGCAAAAATATTCTCCCATTCTGAGAGCTGTCTGTTTGCTTTGTTCATGTTAAAAGCTATGCAAAAAAGCTTTTTAGCTTGATCAAGTCCTAGTTATTTATTTTTGGTGTTGCTGCAATTGCTGGGGGGGGGGGGGTCTTTCTCGTAAAGTTTTTTTCCCAGGCCGATATCTTCAAGTGTTTTCCCCACACTCTCTTCTATATTTTTATTGTTTCATGCCTTAAATTTAAATCTTTTAGCCAACAAGAATCAATTTTTGTCAATGGTGAGAGGTTCAGGTCCAGTTTCAGTCTTTTGCATGTGATAACCAGTTCTGCCAGCACCATTTGTTAAATAAGGATTCTTTTCTCCATTGCATGTTTTTTTCAGGCTTATCAAAGATTAAATGATGATCTGTGGCTGGGTTCATCTCCAGATTCTCTATCCTGTTCCATAGACCTGTCTCTATTTTTGTGCCAATACCATGCTGCTTTTTTTTTGCAGTTTTTGGCTGGGGACCGGGTTTCAACCTGCCACCTCCAGCATATGGGACTGGTGCCCCACTCCTTTGAACCACAGGCACCACACACCATGCTGTTTTGATTACTATAGCCTTGTAATATAACCTGAAGTCTGACAATGTGATGCCTCCAGAATTGATTTTATTTCTAAGAACTGTATTCGCTATTTGGACTTTTTTCTGGTTCCATATGAATTGAAGTACTATTTTTCTAAGATCTTTAAAATATGACATTGGTGCTTCTATGGGAATTGCATTAAATCTATATACTGCTCTGGGTAGTATGGACATTTTAACAATGTTCATTCTTCCCAGCCATGAGCATGGTATGTTCTTCCATTTCTTGACATCTTCTGCTATTTCCTTTCTCAAAGTTTCATAATTCTTTTTATAGGGATCTTTCACTTCTTTTGTTAGATATATTCTCAGGTGTTTCACCTTCTTTGGTGCTATTGTAAAAGGAATGGAGTCCTTGATTTTGTTCTTGGCTTGACGATTGTTGGCATGTATGAAGGCTACTGATTTGTGGGTATTGATTTTGTAACCTGAGATGCTGCTATATTCCTTGATCACTTCTAAGAGCTTTGTAGTTGAGTCCCTGGGGTTTTCCAGGTATAATATCATGTCATCTGTGAAGAGAGAGAGTTTGACCTCCTCTACCCCCATTTGGATTCCTTTGATCTCCTTCTGTTGCCTGAGTGCTATGGCTAGGACTTCCAACACTATGTTAAATAGCAGATGGAGAACATCCTTGTTTATTTCCAGATTTGAATGGGAATGCTATCAGTTTTACTCCATTCAATATGATATTGGCTGTGGGTTTGCTGTAGATAGCCTCTATTGTCAAAAGCCTTTTCTGCATCAATTGAAGGAATCAAATGGTCTTTGTTTTTGAATCTATTTATGTGGTTTAAATCTGTTTATATTTATAGATTTGCATATATGGTGAACCAACCCTATGTCTCTGGGATAAAACTCACTTGATCATGGGGTATAACCTTTTTAATGTGTTGCTGTATTCTGTTTGCTAATATCTTGTTGAATCTTTTTGCATCAATATTCATTAATGATATTGGTCTGTAGTTTCCTTTTTATGTTGGATCCTTTTCTGGTTTGGGGATCAGGGTGATATTTGCTTCATAGAATGTGTTGGAGAGGATTCCTTCTTTTTTTTATATTTTGGAAAAGTTTATGCATTATAGGAACTAGTTCCTCTTTGAAGGTCTTATAGGATTCTTGTGTGAGTGAAACTATCTGGTCCAGAGCTTTTCTTGTTTGGGGGATTTTGTATAATTGATGCTATTTCAGTACTTGATATTGGTCTATTCAAGACTTCTAAATCTTTCTGGCTGAGTTTTGGAAGGTAGTGTCCCTCCAGATATTGGTCCATCTCCTCTACATTTTTATAATTCTGGGAATAGAGTTTTTGGTAGTAATGGTTGAGAATCTTTTGTATTTTGGTAGTATCTGTTATTTCCCCTTTATCATTTCTGATTGTAGTGATTAGAGGTCTTGTTTTTCTGTTTCTGGTTAGTCTAGCCAAGGGTTTATCAATCTTATTAATCTTTTTGAAGAACCAACTTTTTCTTTCAGTTTCATTTAGTTCTTCTCTAATTTGAGTTATTTCTTTTCTTCTGCTGGTTTGGGATTAGATCATTCCTTTTCCAGTTGCTTGAGATGGCCCATTAGATTGCTGATTTGCTCTTTTTCTATTTTCTTAATGAAGGCATTTAATGCTATAAATTTTCCTCTAAGGACTACCTTTGCAGTATACCACAGGTTTTGATAGTTTGTGTCTTCATTATCATTTTGTTCCAGAAATCTAATGATCTCCTTCTTGATTTTGTCTATGACCCAGCTATCATTCAACATAAGGTTATTTAGTTTCCATGATTTTATTTGAGTATGAAGATTTCTGTTGCTGTTGAGTTCAACTTTTATTCTGTGATGGTTTGAGAATAACAGGGGATAATTTCTATTCTATTGAATTTGTTGAGGTTAGTTTTGTGACCCAAGATATGATCAATTTTTGGAAGATGATCCATGGGCTGATGAGAAGAATGTGTTTTCAGTTTTGTTAGGATAAAGAGTTGTATAAATGTCTGTTAAGTCCTTTTGTTGTGGGGTCTTGCTTAAGTTCATTATTTTTTTGTTTAGTTTCTCCTTGGAAGATCTATCCAATACTGCCAATGGGGTGTTAAAATCTCCATCTATTAGAGTGTGGGAAGATATCATATCATTTAGATCAGTTAGGGTTTGTTTTATATATTGATGAGCATTCACATAGGGCACATAGATATTAACTATTGAAATCTCTTCATATTGTGTGTTTCCCTCAACAAGTATGAATTATCCATCTTTATCTTTCATTATTTCTATTGGTTTGAATCCCATTGTATCTGCATACAAGATTGCAACCCCAGCTTTTTTCTGCTTTCCATTTGCCTGGAATACCACTGCCGATCCCTTCACCCTGAGAATTGTTTTATCTTTTGAGGTAAGGCCAGTTTCTTGTAGGCAACAGATATCTGGCCTGAGTTTTTGTATCCAGTCGGCCAGCCTATGCCTCTCTAAAGGAGAGTTCAAACAATTCACATTAATTGAGAGAATTGATAGATGTGGCAGAATCTTGACCATCTTGTTTTTCAGAAGTCCATAGCTTAATTTTATGCCTCTCACCATTGTGGAAGCTAGGCTTTGTTCTTTAATTTCTGGGTAGGTTTACTTTGGTGGTGTACACTCCTCTTGCTTGTTAGGAAGAATGGGTCTGAGTATCTCCTGTAGAACTGCTCAAGTGATGGCAAATTTCCTCAGCATGTGGATGTCAGTGAAGTATTTGATTTCTCCATCACAAATGAATCTCAGTTTAGCAGAGTATAGGAACCTGGGCTGGAAATTGTTTTAAGAAGTTTGAAGGTGGATCTGCAACCATCTTTTTCTGGCTTGGAAAATTTTGGCTGAAAGATCTACAGTCATCCTTATACCTTTCACTTTATAAGTAATGCTTTTCTTATGCCTGGCTGCTTGCAGCAGTTTATCCTTCACATTAACAATGGCAAAATTAATTACAATGTGTCTAGGAGATGCTTCATTTGGATTGAGTCATGCTGGAGTTCTGAAACTATCTATTATCTGAATTTCTGGTCTTTAGCAATACTTGGGAAATTCTCTGCAATAATGCCTTGAAGCAGAGAATTTGTGCCTTTGGGTCATCTTCCTCTTCAGGTATCCCTATAATTTGGATGTTTGATTTCTTGTAATGATCCCATAGCTTTCTCAGGGAATAGTCTGTCCTTTTTCTACCTTTTTCTGCCTCTTTGAATGCTTGGGATAGTTTAGAAATCTTGTCTTCTTTATCTGAGATTCTTTCTTTGCACTGCTCAACTCTATTTCTGAGGGACTCTACTATATTTTGAAGCTCCTCAAATACCTTTTTCAATCCTTTAAGCTCTATCTTTCCTCAGTATGTCCATCAAATTTCAGAACCTTGATGACTTTGTCTTTAAATTCATTAATTTCTTGTGACAACTTCTGAACTGTTTTTTGTTTCTCTGTTTCCATCTTTTCCTCCAGTCCCATTATATTATTTGCCATCCATATTCTAAATTCTATTTCTGACATTTCAGCAATTTCTCTGTGGATGGGATTCTCTGTTATATTTTCTTTGATGTCCACAGGAGGCATTGATCTGCTCACATTTTTTATGTTGCCAGAGTTCTTCAGCTGATTCCTCCTCATGAGTATTTTCAGCTTTTTCCTCTTTTTCTCTCTTTTAATATGTTACTGATACTGTTTTAGTTGAATTGATAGGTTATCCCAGATGAGTCCACTTCTCACTGTTGCAGTGCCACCACTGCACTAACCAAGGCAGAAATGTGGTGACTCTGCAGCCCCAGACAGTGTCTCCAGGGGGACAGGTATCAGTAGGCAGTACTGGCCCAGGGTTCCAATCAAAGTTGCTGTGCGAGTGCTGGCTCCACCCACCAAATCAAGCTCAGGAGACTGCCCAGCTGACAGCTCTGGCCTAGAGTTCAGGAGAGATGCTTATGTTCTGGGCACCATCCAGCCAATTGAGTACTGAGGGCTGTAACTTTGTAGACAGTGTAGGCCCAGAACTCAGGCAAAGTCACTCAGGCACTGGGCACCGCCTGTCCAGTCAAACTCATGGGGCTGCCACATGGCAGGGGGTGCAGGTGTAAAGTTCATATAAGAGTCTCTCAGGCACCAGGCACAGCCCACCCACTTGACTGCAGAGAGCCTCCACCCAGTGGAGAGTGCTAATCCAAAGTTCATGCCAAAGTTGCTTAAACCTCGGCCCTGCCCACCCAGTTTGGCTCAGAGAGCCCCACCTGGTGGAGGCCAAGGCCCAAAGTTTAGTCTAAAGTCACTTAAACCCCGATCCCACCCAATTGAGCTCAGAGAGCTCTGCCTGGTGGAGGCCAGAGATCCAAATTTCATTTCAAAGATGCTTAAACCCCATCCCTGCCTATGCAATCAAGCTCAGAGAGCCTTGCCTGGCAGAGGCCAGAGGCCCAACGTTCAGCCCAAAGTCACTTAGACACCTACCTGCCCATCCAATCAAGCTCAGAGAGCTGTGCCTGGCAAAGGGGGCAGGTCCAAAGTTCAGTCACAAGGCAAAGTCATTTAAGTATTGGCCCTGCCCACCCAATGGAACTCATAAGTTGTCCTGAAGGGCAGAAGACAGAGCTTCCTGAGAATTCCTGAGGAGCTAGAGATGGTTAGTTCACCCCACCCTCTCCCCACAAAAGTTTGAACTGCTGTGCTATTGATCTCACTCTGCAGTTTCGTGGCCAGCAGACTTCCCCAGCTTCCCAGTGAGCTTGTTGAACACTCCGGACTATAGAGGGCAGTCCTTCCAGCAATTAGGGTGGGGGAAGGGCGATTTGGACACTCAAGATTGCAAGAAAAATATTTAGTCTTTTCTGCCAGACAGAATGGGGCCCAGTCTCAGTGGTGGGACCTCAATAAAGAAGGAGGACTGGGACTTAGCAACTGTTCTCCCATGGGATTAGGGAGGCTTTACCCAATTCACTGTCTGACTGGTTGCCCACCATGGAGATCCTTTTTAAGGGAAGAGGTCTCCCTTCCTCTGGGAGTTGGGTTTGCACCTGTTGTTTTTCTTCCACTTTCTTGTTTCTGCCACTTGATTGAGCCTGGGTGATGTGTACCTCATGCAGTCCTCTCAGTGGAGAGTTCCTTTCATTTGGTTTCCATCCACTTCAGGACAAGAGCTCTTCCTTTGGGCACGAGCCTCTGGTGGAAGCTGCTTCTAGTCAACCATCCTCCCATGATTCTCGAGAACATCTGAAGGAAGCATGCCAGGCTTCTCCTTTGTTAGCTTATGTGCTATTCCCACTAAACTCCCTTTCCTACAGGGGCTGATGGTTGAGGTGTTGTGACATTTCTCCACAAAGACACCAATCATTCTGACTTTTTCTAGCCTCTCTGTGTGGTCATTTTTAAGGGACAGAAACCCAAGTGAAGCCACATCAAGGAAAAATGCAATTTATGAGTTTAGAGAACTCAGAAGTTCAGAGGTGAGTCTGACTTCCAGACTGATGAGGCCTAGGTTTCAAAAAGACTCCAGTTTCTTCACTCTTTCGCCCCATCTCTCTGTCCAGTTTCAATTTGGGGAGAATTCCTTTTCTTGCATTCTTTCTCCCAGACAGCAAAGGTGGTTCCAGAAGCTCCTTCAGAGGTCCTTAGGGTACATCTCAGAGAACTCAACTCATAGATGTCTCAAGGCATGTCCCATGTAATATTTAGAATATACTAATACCAAAAAGTTATTTTCTATTTATCTAAAATTCAGATTTAACTGAGCATCCTGTATTTGTTTCATAGTTAACAGGTTTTCTACAAGTAGCTCAAAATAAAACTGGGCATTTTTTTTTTTTGCCCTTCCCGCAAGAAATACTTCAGAAAGCCTTGAAAAGTAATCATGTAATGTCTTCATTGGAGTTCTTTCTAAAAATTCACTTTACCTACCTCTTCCCTGCAGATTTTACTCATCTTAGCTCCTTCTAAAATCTCTTTTTTCTCCTGACCAAAACCAATGGCAAACCTCTGGTATGTTTTCCACATTTTCCCCTTTCCTCCCCTCAACATCTTCCAACCATCAATATCCTTGCTTTTCCTTTACCCATCACAGATGCAGTTATCTTTCTTACACATGCTAATTACACATTTTCTGCCACTTTTAATTCTCCTCTCCCCCATTACTCTGCAGAGAATACAAAGGCCTGGAAATCAATACAAATAGGAAACTAGTAGATGAAGGACTACATACCTATACAAGAAAAAAAAATACAATTAAATTTAAGTAAGAAGGAGAGAGGAAAGAGGGAAGGGGGAGAGGGGAGGAGGGAGGGCATTTAGCAAGCTCTCACCTAATGAGTGCGATACAGGGGTATATGGCACAGCTCCTCAGTGAAGGGCTCAACTACAACTTGGACTTTACCTAGCAAACAGAAACAAAGCAACCAAATCATTTGTACCCATATATTAATCTGAAAAAAAAAAAAGGCCTGGAAATCTTGTTGAATAAGCAAAAATGCTTCTTGAAAGTTGGGGAAGAATGAATACTGTACATATTTACATTTTAATATTTTTATCACTCTCACACATACTTAGGTCCTTCAAGAGTGTTCTCAGCTTTCTGAGATGGGATCTTCTTCTCAGGCTTCCTTCTCCTGGCCATTCAAGGGATTCTCAAGTTTCCTTGTCAATCCTAGATATCAGGGATACTGCAAGCCACCTTCTCACATCTGTGAGCAAGTGACACTCATCTGAGACTGAAGGCCTCTTTGGAAATAGGCTGCTTGATTTGAGCTTCTACCCCTCCAAGGGCAAACATTTTCCCAAGCTCATACTACCTGTGCATTCCCCGGGAGTCCTGCCTTGTTTCATGATTGGACCTCCCAGCCTCCCAGTGCAAAGTGAAACAGAAGTAATCTCACAGGGAAAGCTTTCAATATTTCCACACTAAGTTGGAGGTAGTTTTTTTGTTTTTTTTAAGATACTCTGTCAAATTTTTAAGTTACCTTTATTTCCTAGTTTGCTAATTTTTTTTTTTTAAATCAAGAATGGAGGTTTATTCTACCTAATTCTTTTTCTGCAATACTGAGATAATCATTTGGGTGTTCTTTATTCTGATAACATGAAGAATTATGCTGATTTTCAAATACTGACCTTGTAATTCTGGAGAAACCCAAAATGATCATGAAGAATAATTTTCTAATATTTTGTTGGGGATTTAAAGAAATCTTTGTTTATGAAGGATGAGCCTATGATTTCCTTTCCTTGTAACATCTTTTTTAGGTTTTGTTATCAAAGTTCGCTAACCTCATAAAATGAGTTAGAAATTATTCCCTCTTTTTTGACTCACTGGCATCTGGAAGAATTTATATAAAATTGGTATTATTTTTTCCCTTGAAAATGTGAAGGTTTTCTGTGCAAGTTCCACTCTCTTACACACGTCATTTTTGATTTTGTCAATCTCTCATTCTCTTACTTTTTCTTGGTGAGGTTACTTATTGGTAGGGGGTTGGTCTTTTCAAAGAATCAGATTTAGGCTTTGTTTATTTTTCTCTATTTTATATTGATTCTACTTTTACCTTTCTTATTTCCTTCCACATTCATTGGGATTAATTTGCTATTCTTTTTCTAACTACTAGAGATGTATGTTTAGATTGTTCACTTTTGCCCTTTTTGTTTAATATGTAGATTTTTAAACTATACACATTATTCTAAGCACAGCTTTAGCTGCATCCCACAGTTTCATGTGCTATATTTTCATCATTTAGCTTAATTTATTTTTAAACATTTTTTTATTGCAATTACTTTTTACCCAGAGGTTATTCAGAAGTATATTGCTGAATTTCCAAACAGTTGGGGATTTTCCCTTAGTGCATATTATTGATAATCCTGCTTAATTCCCCTATATTCAGATAACATATTTTTCATGGTTTCTATCCTGTGAAACTTGTTCTGTATCTGAGCATACAGTTTCTCTTGGCAAATGTTGTATGTCCATTGGAATGCTATGTAGAATACTATGTACATGTATTTGACAAACTTTGTTATTCCTGCTATTCAAATGTCCTCTGTATTTGCTGAATTTTTGCTTTTGAATTCTAGTAGTTACTAAGATTTGTTAAAAATCTACAACAGTGGCTCGGCGCCTATAGCTCAACCGGCTAAGGCACCAGCCACGTACACCTAAGGTGGCGGGTTCGAATCCCCAGCCCGGACCCGCCAAAACAACAATGACGGCTGCAACCAAAAAATAGCCGGGCGTTGTGGCGGGCGCCTGTGGTCCCAGCTACTTGGGAGGCAGAGGCAGGAGACTCACTTGAGCCCAGGAGTTGGAGGTTGCTGTGAGCTGTAATGCCACGGCACTCTACCCAGGGGGACAGCTTGAGGCTCTGTCTCAAAAAAAAAAAAAAAAAAAAAAAATCTACAACAGTGATTGTGGATCTGGCTATTTTTATTTCCAGATTTGTTAGTTTTTTTTTCTTTATATGTGAAGCTATGCTATTTATTACATATAAATTTAGGTATTGAATTCACTATATCATTCATTTTTATAAAATATTCTTTTTTATCTCCAGTAATATCTTTTGTGTACAAACCCATTTTTGTCTCAGAATAAAATAGCTACACTGGTTTTCATTGTCTTAATGTGTGCATTTTGTATCTTTTCCATTTTTTATTTTCAGTATTTCTATATTCTTTGTATCTAAGATGAGTCTTGTATAAACGTATATGGGATTTTAAAATTCATTGACAAATTTTGCTTTTTATCTGGAGTTTTCATCCATTTACATTTAATATAATTATCAATATATTTGAGTTTGAATCTGACATCTTGCCATTTGTTTTGTACATGTCCCACCTGTTATTTATTCTTTTCTCTTTTTTCATTTTTTTGTTTAATTTTTTTGTTTAATTGGGTATTTTTCATTATCTCATTTCTTCTTTCAATAGCTTACAAATAATATATTTTTCTATTATATCTCATGGTTTTCTAAACAAGCTCCTGAGGTCAATTTGTTAATGAATGTTTAAAATGTTTAACATTTTATCAGTGGTGTTTTTGAAAGTGCAAATGTGCCAACACCCACAAATGATTCAGAATAGAAAAGATTTAGCTATAAAATATGAGTTTGTATTAGACTTCCGAGTGAAAATGGTGAAGTCCTTCCAGTCAATGTTGGGTTATAGAAGTTTACATTCTCATTCCTGAGCAGTTAGTATAAATTATTGCAATTTTCTAAGTAAGAGTGTGTGGCCAAAAAATCCCATGCCAAGAACCACTCATTGAAGTCCTTTGGGAGAAAAAATGTACAAAAAGTGAAAAGGCAGCGTTTTCCAGGAAGCAGTGAAGACTGTGAAGATGGAGTTTACCAAGCAACCAGAATATATATGGAGATCACTGAAGACTGTACATGGAGACTTGGTCCCCCCACCCTCCGTGTTCTATCACTGGGTAAACCCCAGATGCACTTTCATTGAGAGGTCTGTGCACATCCTGATCTGCCTCCTGCTCTCCTTGCTAGAGTAAGGGGAAAACTTACAGCGGGGGGCCCTTAGCTTTCTCAAGGTTTGGCTACCATGATTACAAATGATGACAAGGCAAACAGACCATCAGAAAATATAAAACTCTCAAAGTTAGACCTTGGAGGAAAGTTGCTTCTCTGTTGGAAAGTTGCTTCTCTGGCTCTTTTTCCTACATGTACAAGGGAGGTGCCTGCCTAAGAGATGAAACTCTGTATAAGTGTAAAGTGCACAGAAAGCCTTGCCAGAGCTGGAAGGGCCTTCAGATGAGGTGTGACTTTGTGTCATTAAGCCCCCGCAGAGACTTCCTTTGGGCGTGTCACCACATCTGCAGAGGGAGGCCCCACTGGAAAGCTTTATGACCTTTAAGGGAGGAACATAAACTAACCTATCTATACAGCTTGCGTGTCTTATTTTTTCTTTCCTTCAAAATATCGTCTTTCCTTCCTTCCTTCCTTCCCTCACCCTTTCTTTCTCTCATTCTTAACTTGGATTTCTTGATGCCCTGAATCTCTTTAGCCTTTCACACCAGGCCCCACCTTGGCTCATGGCATATATAGGATAAACACGATTTTCCCCTTGGAAGGGTTTCATATTCTGACGCTTTGGTATTTGTACAATCCTCCGGAGCCTATTCTCCCTTCTCCAGACCCGCGTGGTTCTCATTATCATCTGGCCAGGTGTCTTCTACTTGTATTCCCCTGATTGGGCAGCGTTCTTCCCCTCTCTATGCATCTAGAAAACCGAGAGGAATATATTCAGTGTCACCCAGCTGGTTTTTTCATTAAGTTCTCCGAGCTTGCTTTATATTAGCTGAAGAAAATTATTAACAGCCTGTGGCCGGATTGCCAGCTATTATAAATTATAGTCTATTTGGTACAGGAATGAGGTTTACAATGCAAAAGGGTTCTAATTGGAGATCATAAAGCATGATGAGAAAACATTTTAACTGTGTCGTTAGTACTGTAATTTATTCGTTGATGCTTAGTTTGTTATTGATGTGTTTGTAAGCACCTGCTTAGTTCATATCCGTCTCTACTCTGAGAACGTGGTGATGAGAAGCTTCCAATTATCTCCAGAAGAGTGTGCATAGCATCCATTTAAAAATAAAGGGTGTATTAGGTTAATAAAGGCTAAGCTGCTGTAACAAATTGACACCTCCGTTACACTGCTGCCACCACCAAACACAGTGGCTTAAATAAGATTGAATTTTATTTCTCTCACACATAATGGGCAATTTCTACTCCACAAAACCATGTTGAGACTTAGAATAACTTCGTTCTGCTGCTGTGTCATCCATAAAATGTTGTCGTTATCTCAATGATCAAGATTAGCTTTTCGCGTTGCCTGGTTTAAAACTCTTGAGAGAAAGAAGAAATACAAGGCAAGTGATTTTTCTTCTGAAAAAATTAGGTGGAAATTGTTCATGTCGCTGAAGCTTACATTTCATTGGCAAAAAATAAAAATAAAAATCTTAGCCACATAGTTCTTCCTAACTGTAAAGGAAGCTGGGGAATTTAGTCTCTGGCTGGGAAGCTATGTCTGCAGGGAAAAAGGGGAAGATACATTTGAGAACACAAATATATCACACACAGATCATGTGCGACATCATATCTGAAACCTATTACAATTACCACTAGCTCCATAAGGCATGGAGATAGAAAGCCCTGAGTTCTAGTTTGGGCTCTACCACTTATTAGTTGGTGGCCATAAGCAGGTTACTTAACTTCTTTAGAACCTCAGTTTTCTCAAATGTACTGGGGAAAAACTAATAGATCCTCTGTTAAAGAGTATGTGTAATATACAAGTGCCCCCATAGTAAGTGTTCAATACACATTGCCTGATGTGGCTTCCTGAAGGAAGTGAATTAACCTATTGTTAATAATGAAACTTCCAGGGGGGTCATTTAAGGAGGGGCTTATTTGTTTCAGCAAAATTTCTTTAACAAGAGTCTAGTTTATAGGAGGCACTCGGATAGTAGCTATTAATTTATCAGGTAAGTTCTGCACTTCAAGTGAGTTACATAATATATAAAAAGAGAGAGACATATAAATCACTCTAAATTCCCCCTTTATGACCTGGAAATAGCAATAGTCCTTTGTACTTTTCTCACTGAATTTGGGGGAATACGTGAGATAATGTTTATCAAGAGCTTAGCACATCTTTTAATATATAGTAAGCGGTCATACAATTAACTCAGTATTATACTAGGCAAATGCTAAATATTATCATAAGCAATGCAATGAGGAAAAACTAATTCAGACTTAAAAGAATAAAAAAGATTTCAAGGAGGTGGTAATACTTCAGCTGGATTTTGAAGGATGAGTAGGATTTCAAGCATTTCAAAAGTTTTAAAAGGATGAGAAAACAACATGAGCCAAGGCATGGAGGTAAACTAAGGTATGGCTCATGCAAGGACAGAACGACTAGATCAGAGCTTCATGGGCTGATGAATGGGAGACAGGGTGGAGGAGGCCATCATGTGAATCAAATAGTGAATGTCACACTTGGGAGTTTGCATGTCACTCATCAAGTCGTACAGAGGTTCTGAAGAGGAGATTCTCTGACACAGGATGGCTTTAGGTTGACCACTTCTGGTAGCAGCACACAAGGTAGATTAGAAGGCTGCTGAGTGGGTGAAATGAGAGGCTGGAGGATCAGACAGGTGGCTACTGCGACAGTCCAGAATAACTATGGCAGAGCCTGACCGTGGGCATGATCTTTGAGGACGGAAAGTAAAAGAAAGAGTTGCAGAAGAAGTAAAAGTTAGGAGGTTTTTGTGACTTGCCAATTAAGAGAAATACAGGAGAGTGAGGAGCTGAAAATACTTAAGATTTCTAATCTGTGTATTAGAACCAGGGAAGATTTACAATATTTTCAAATGGGATCTGCTAAAGCTAGAATCTATTAGGGCATAGCTATCAGGATTTCCAATATAAATGACCCAAGGTAATGGTATTTTTTGCATGCCAATGCACTAATGAGTTTGAGTAAAAAATGCACAAATCCCCAATATGAGTACTCAATTATCTTAAAAATCTAGTCTAACTGGATCTTCTAAATTAGGTATGTTAATGTCAACTTCTCTACCAGAGAGTAACATTTGCCTTGAGAGAGATGACCAGAGATGACTTTTGCTGCCAGCTTAACGGCATACGTGGTATCAGACTATCTTTCCTGCTGGACGACCATAATCAAAGTTGCATAAAATACAAAGGAAGAGAATCCAGCTGTTTTGAAGCTAGCAGGAAATACCTAAAGAAGCATGAATTTGAGATGCTAAGATTCCAGGAGAGGCGTGCACTGCGGACATCAAACACTCTTCCCCTCAAGCATTTGCTGATTCCTAAATTACACACGTGAGATTTGTGGAATTTAATCAAAAGTACCTAAGTAGAGATATTGACAGTTTCATTATAGCTAGAAGACAAAGTTAGGATTTGAAACCTATAAAAAGGAGTCTCCAGTGACTTTTACTTGATATCCCTGAAAAGTGATACACCTTGAGAAATAGTTTCCAAGTTCATCAAGGAGTGATTTTTTTTTATGCTATAGGCTCGGCAGAAGAAAACTAATCCCCAAACTCATGAAAATTCAGATTCTCTGTAATATCTATGGTTTTTATATTAAATAAATAGTTTCAGGTTCATGAAGGTACAAAGAATTAGGTTACACTGTTTGCATTTGTTAGTAAAGTCCCTCACATAGTTGTGTCCCACCCCCGAGAGGTGTGCCATACACTTTAACCCCCTGGACTCCTCCAGCCTCCTCCTTTCCCCCTCCCTTGTTCCTGTGTCCCTCACCTTGAATTGATTTGGGTTTTTCACTTATGTGTGTATGTATTAGATCATCTACTGGGTTCATATTAGAATTGAGTACATTGGATTCTTGCTTCTCCATTCTCATGATACTTTACCAAGAAGAATGTGTTCCAATTCTAACAAGGTTAATACAAAAGATGTAAAGTCTTCATCTTTTTTAATGGCTGAATGGTATTCCATGGTGTACATATACCACAGCTTGTTATTCCTTTCCTGGGTTGGAGGGCCTTTAGTTTGTTTCCACATCTTGGTGATTATAAATTGAGCTGCAATAAACAGTCTATTGCAAATGCCCCTTATGATAAAAGGATTTTTTTTCTTCTGAGTAGATGTCTAGTAATGAGATTGCAGGATCAAATGGGAGGTCTAATTTGAGTTCTTTGAGAATTCTCCATACTTCCTTCCAAAAAAGCTGTATTAGTTTGCAGTCTGACCAACAGTGTAAAAGTTGTTCCCTTCTCTCCACATCCATGCCAGCATCTGCAGCTCTAAGACTTTGTGATGTGGGTTATTCTCACTAGGGTAGGTGATTATCTCAGGGTAGTTTTGATTTGCATTTCTCTAACCATGAGCATTTTTTCAAATGTTTGTTAGCCATTTGTCTCCTTTAGAGAAGGTGCGATTCGTCTCTCTTGCCCATTGATATAAGGGATTTTGGCTTTTTTCATGTTGATTAATTTGAGCTCTCTATAGATTCTAGTTATCAACACTTTGTTAGGTTCATACACTGCAAATATCTTTTCCCATTCTGAAGGTCTTTTTGCTTTACTTGTTGCATCCTTGGCTGTACAGAAGCTTTTCAGCTTAATTAAGTTCCATTTGTTAAATTTTGTTGTTGTTGTGATGGCCACTAAAGTCTTTGTCATGGCTCAGCGCCTATGGCTCAAGCAGCTAAGGCGCCAGCCACATACACCTAAGGTGGCGGGTTCAAATCCCCAGCCTGG
>NW_003852423.1:11017929-11039545 GCF_000181295.1 Otolemur garnettii
TGCATTCTGGTTGGGTGAATAGATATTGATAATTGAGATCTCATCATACTGAGTATTGCCCTTAACAAATATAAAGTGGCCATCTTTATCTTTGCCTCATCACCCCCATAAGTTAGATACCGCCTGCCAATGTGCACCAAGGGGCTGTGTAGGATGAAAGATGAAAGGACAAAAAGATGAGAATACCATAACTCTGGAATGATAACAGGCACCATTACTCTTAGATCAGTTCGGATTGGGCCGGAACAGGACAAGGTAAGAATGAATGGGCCGAGTACTATTATGATGAAAGTTAACCAGCTAAGTGCTGTAACAAATTGTTTTACTTATCCATTAGATGCTAGATTTGCATTATATTACCTAATTGTTATCTAACTACCCTTTATGTTACCTATTGGCTAAACTGCTAAATTGCAAGATTCTCTGTAAAAGAGGTCATTGTGACCCCATGCTCGCTTTTTGCTTCTTTTGCCAACTTTCTTTTTGCTTCTAATTGCTAACTTTCAGCCCACCTGTTTGGCCCCTTGCCAACTTTCAAACTAGAAAAACCCCAACTTCACCCCCCAATGCTCTCTCACTTAGTCTGCATCAGACTTTGCTGAGACAGCCCCACAGTTAATAAAAGATTCCTTTTTGAAATTCTAATTTGAGTTGGTGGTCCTTATCTCGCCCCATAACGGTTCTCATTTCTGGACACATATCCAAATTATAAACACCAATTCAAACCAACCAGGTGGTGAGGAGAACTCAAGACCAAGAACAAATGATACCAAGTTAACTTGTATGACAAACATGTAACCCAACCACAAGGAAGGAAGGGAGAAAAGAACAAACCTCAGTAACTTTGGAAAATGAGATTTTTGACTTGTTCAAAGACTAATGACAAAAAGGACTGTACACAAATGCTGTGGTAAGTTTGTTTCCCACGGGGGTAATGGATTAGCAATTCTGAAACTGGTCTGTGTGTTTACTAGGACTGTACGAATAAGTAAAATGAACACTGGCCTTCTAAGGAGAGTGGAAGTCTGGGTGCTGGATTCGAATCTGAGGTTTCAATATGAATTCATGCTTTCAGGGGATATCCAGATAGATGGAGAAATCAAGGGAATGTTTGTGTACACGAAGTGCACACAGAGACTCTTCCTACCTCTGTTTGCTGAGAGAGCCCAGGTGGAACAAGTCTGTCCAGCACTCAGTGCTGGGTTTCTAAAGGCTTTTCATTTATAAAAGCAGCCAGAACTCCTTGAAAAAGGGAGTGATTGATGTCAGAGCTGGGGCAGGGAAAAGGCAAGCTGAGCCTGGAGCATTTGTGGTGGCAGAAAATAGGGAAGCACTGAGGAAGTGCTGGGTCTTGTCAAAAGGGCACGGGCGCCAGCTTAAAGGAGCTCCTCGTGGCCAAAGCTGGAAGGATTGAAATGACAAAATAAATGCCAATACTATTGGGTTATATAACCCATGGCATAAAATAAACTTCCACAAGTGCTATAAATAAATAATAATAAATAAATTGGGAGAGGGTACAACTCTTCTATACAAAAGAACTTCTGAAAGGAACTCTCTATCTTTAATCCTTTTTTGTAAGTAGTTAGAGGTAGGAAGTTAAAAAAATTAATAAGTCTGCCAGGAAAATTGAAACAAATGATTGAAAACTAAGAAAATAAAGCCAAAATATACTCAAAGGGATCTCTTTTGGGGGGATGGTTAATGTGACAGTACATATTACCAGGCTAAATGGTTGTGTTTCTAAGGTAGCATCTGAGTTGTAGTTGAGTCCTTCACCCAGAAGTGTCTTATATACCTGTACATTGTACCCATGAGGTGGGAACTAACCAAATCTCCCTTTCCCCCTTCTTCAATTTAATTGTATTTTTCTGTCCTGTGGGCCTATAGTTATTCATCTACTAGTTTCAACTTAGTATTGAGTATATGGATGCTTGATTTTCCATTCTTGAGATACTTAGGAGAATATTCTTCAGTTCATGGGGATCTTGATATTGAAGTTATCAGGCAGACACTAAAATGTCTATTATTATTAACATGCTCATTAAAAATGGAATATATTTTTAAAAGAATTAAATGGGAGAGGCAGAGAAATTGGCATGAGCAAGATTGCTGACTGGAAGCTCCTAGCACTCATCCCTCTCACAAAGTCAGTTAAAACAGCAGACAAACAACCACATTTTGATGAAAATAACAAATCAGATCAAATGAGTAGCAGAAACCCTGTAGATGACATAGACCCAGGACAGCCACACAAATGCAGAAGGAAACACTTTTGCCTCTGCTACCTCCTTCCCTCCTTGGGATCAGGTAGGAGGTAGGAAGGACTTCTCCCTGGAGGGAAAGGTCATCAAGGGACCCTAGCCACCCTCACCACCCCATGAGCACCTGTGGTTCCTCACCACTAGAAACTCCTGAATACTCACAGATGCTAGGTCCCCCCATCTGAATACTCACAGATGCTCACCCCCAAGGGAGCTGCCTGGAGTTCACATAGCTGCACTGCTTCCCCAGGGAAGGAGCCAACACTGTTCCCCACCCTCCATGGACCTCTCAGATATGTTGCACATTTTGGACCTGGGGCCACTGCTGGAGCATGTCCTGTATGGGGCAAATAACCATGGTGCCCCTTTCTCTCTGGGCTTTGTCAACATTGAACCACCCCTGCCTGGCCAGCCACCATTCCCAATTTGGTCTGCTGCCACCCTGTGGGGCCACGCTGAACAGAGCTGCTCTGTCTGCCCTTCTCAGTCATGACTGCACCCTGCCCCTGGGTGAGGAGCTAAAGCAGTGTCTGGACTCTCAGGAGAATGGTGTCTTGGCCAAGCAGGACAGTAATGCCTCCTGAGTTAAAGTAGGAACCTGCCTCCCAGGGAGTTAGTGCCTCGACCCAGGTGAGCAGCTCTGTATCCCAGGACTAGGCTAGTGTGGTACTCTGTGACCCAGGGAATGGGACATTGGCTGAGCTGAGACACCCTGCCCTACAGGCTGAATAATTGTAGTCCCCTGCTTCCCAGAAACTAGGCCCCTAGGGTCTCAGCTGCTGAGATACCCCCTTCCCAGAAAGTGGAATCATTGCTTTGCTGTTTTCCACTGGATAAGGCCCAAGCAACTGCTGTGCTCAGCCACCTCAGGGTCCTTGCTGCTGCTATGCCTGCCTAACAGAGTTTGAGGTACTTGCATATCCCACTATCTTAGTGTCCAGACCACCACTGTGCAGTGCCTCATCCCCCTGGGCCTGAGTCACCACTGAGCCTTCTCCACTCTGTTCTTGAACTGCAGATGTACAGTTGGGCCCAAGGTTTCCCTTGGGCCCAGACCTTTAGCACACCTCTTCTGACTGAAAGCAAAGGGATGGGCTCAGCGCCTGTGGCTCAAGCGGCTAAGGCGCCAGCCACATACACCTAAGGTGGCGGGTTCGAATCCCCAGCCCGGGCCCGCCAAACAACAATGATGGCTGCAACCAAAAAATGGCCAGGCGTTGTGGTGGGTGCCTGTAGTCCCAGCTACTTGGGAGGCGGAGGCAGGAGACTCGCTTGAGCCCAGGAGTTGGAGGTTGCTGTGAGCGTGATGCCATGGCACTCTACCCAGGGGGATAGCTTGAGGCTCTGTCTCAAAAAAAAAAAAAAGAAAGCAAAGGGATGAAAGGAGGTACTTCATGCACTGGTAACCAAAGAGACTAGGGGTGACCACCCTGATATCAGCTAAAATAAATGTCAAAAACTGTTACAAGAGGCCAAGAAAGTCATTATTTATTTATAAAGGGCTAAATTCATCACGAGGACATAATAATTACAAACATATATACAATTAACAATAGACCAGCTAAATATACACAGCAAATATTAATGGACATGAAGGGAGTAAAAGCTATATGAGAACAGGAGGGAACTTCAATATCCCTCTATGAACAAAGGACAGATTGAGAAAGCATAAAATTAATAAATAAATACTACAATTGAGCTGCAGTTTAGATAAAACGAAACACATAAATACATTCAGAGCTTCCTATCCAATAGCAGCAGACCACACATTCTTCTCTAGAACACATGGAACATTTTTCAGGATAGACTGTATGGTATGCACAAAACAAATCTTAACAAATTTAAGAACATCATAATTATATCAAGTATTGTTTCCAACCACAATGGCATAAAACTAAAAATCAATAACAGGAAGAATTTTTGGAAATTCACAAATTTTTACAAAGTAAAAATCATTCTCTTGAATAACCAATGGGTCAAAGAAGAAATAGAAAATGAAATGAAAACATTTCTTGAGACAAATGACATAAGTAAAACAACACACCAACACCTATGAGATGAATGAAAGCAATTCTAAGAGGGTAGTTTATAGCAATAAATACTTACATTAAAAAAGAAGAAAGATCCTAAGTAAATAGCCTGGCATTATGCCTCAGGGAAATAGAGAATGGACAAACTAAACAGAAAAAAAGGAAACAATAAAGATCATAAAAGAAATAAGTCAACTAGGGAATATAAAAAAAAACAATTAAATTAGTTAATTAATTTAAGAGTTAAGCGGTTTCTTGAAATAGAAAAATTGACATATCCTTAGCTACACTGTGAAAAAAGAAAGAAGATTCAAATAATATAAAATTAGAAGTAAAAGTGGACACATTATGACAGATACCTCAAAAATGAAAAGAAACATAAGAGACTATTTTGAATAATTATATACTAACAAATTTCATAATGTAGAGAAAATGAATAAATTCCTGGAAAAATACCAAAGTTTTTTCAAGAAGAAATAGAAAGCCTGAACAGACAAATAATGAACAAAGAGACTAAAATAGTAATTTAAAATCTCCCAATAAAAATATCAAGATAGAGGAAATATTTTCTAATACATTTTATAAAACCACAATCACTTTAATATCGAAGCCAGACAAAGACACAAGAAGACTACAAGCCAGTCTTGTATCTCTGAAGAATGCTGATGCAAAAATCTCCAATAAAATTAGCAAACCAAATTCAACAACACATCAAAATGTTTGTTGAATAAAACAAATGGGATTTATTCCTTGCATGCAAGGTTGGTTTGATCTATGCTAATTAATCAATGTGTTATATCACGTTAATAGACCGAAGGACAAAAACCACATGGTCATCCCATTAACACAGACAAAGCATTCAACAAAGGTCTGTAGCCCTTTGATAGAAACTTTTAATAGTTTCAGTGTAGAAGAAACATTCCTCAACATAATAGATCTCTTCAGTGTGTTGTTTTTGCTGATTGGAGTGCAGAGTAGCCACAAATATCTGTGTGCCATTCACTGTCATCAGTGTCTCACTCATTTTCTCCAGTTTACCCCAAGTGGCTCAGTGCTCCTGTTACTCTCATTGTACCTATGGGACAGGATCAGAGTAAGCTTCCTCTGAAAATCCCTCGACAGATGGGGAGAGGGAACACTCATGCCAGTTCCTTCCTGTTACTTTCATAACCATGGGTCTAAGGGAGTTAGCTCTCTGTGCATGGTGTTTTGCCAGCTTGGAGGAAGGAAGTCTGAAATGACTATTTCTCTTACCAGTCTCAGCTGAAACAGTATTTGATAAAATTCAACATCCTTTGTGATAAAAGCTCTCAATAAACTGGACTGGATGTTATTTTTAAAAGTGAAATAGACTGGGCACAGAAAAAGAACTACTGCATGTTTTCCTTCCCATATGGGAGCTAAGAAAGGTTGATCTCATGAAGGCAGAGAGTAGAATGATGGTTACAAGGATGCGGGAAAGCTAGTGGGAGGGGAGAATGAAGAGAATTTGGGTAATGGGTAGAAAAATGCAGTTATACAAATAGTTCTGTTTAAATTGCACAAGAACTTTACAGTCACCCCGTATATAAGGGATAAGGTTTGGTATTAAAAAGCACAGTCAGGTGACTATAATCAACAACAATTTATTGTATGTTTCAAAATAGCCAGAAAAAAAAAAAAGATTTAAATGTTCCAATACAAAGAAATGACATATACTTGAGGTTCTGAATATCCTAATTACCCCAATTTGAATATTACACTTTGTATGGAACAAAACATCACATGTACCCCTTAACTATGTACAATTATTATATATCAATTAAAATTGAAAAGAGTAATTAGACAAGGAAAAAAATTAAGGTTTTTCTAATCAGAAGGATTTAAATTACCTTTATTTGTAGATGAAATGATCCTAAATGTGGAAAATTATGAAGACTCCACCAAAAACCTGTTCCATCTAATAAATGAATTCAGTAAAGTTATAGGATATGAAATTAACATGCAAAAATCCTCTGCTAGCTTCATTTTTTTTCCTGCAGTTTCCTTACCTCTTTCAACCTTCATAGAAATAGAAGAGAGTTAGAGGCTTGCCTGGATTAGGCTTTGGTTTAGAGGAACATTGTGGCTGGTTTGATCTTCTCGCCTCACACTTTCTCCATTTCAGCAATAAGTCTGTTTTGCTTTCTTATTATTGGTGTGTTCACTGGAGTGGCACTTTTAATTTCCTTCAAGAACTTTTCCTTTGCGTTTACAACTTGTCTAAGTGTTTGGCACAAGAGGTCTAGCTTTCAGCCTATCTCAGCTTTCCACATGCCTTCCCATTAAGCTTAGTCATTTCTAGCTTTTTTTTTTTTTTTTGAGACAAGAGTCTGCCTCTGGACTAGAGTCAGGCTAGAGTGCAGTGGCATCATCATAGTTCACAGCAACCTCAAACTCCTGGGCTCAAGAGATCTTCCTGATTCAGCATCTGAAGTAGCTGGGACTACAGGTGCCAGACACCACACCTGGCTGATTTTTCTTTCTTTTTTTTTTTGTAGAGACAGGGTCTGGCTAGTGATCGCACTGGTCTCCTGACCTCAGGGAATTCTCCTGCCTCTCCTTCTCCAACATTTCTAGCTTTTGATTGTAAGTAAGAAACGTGCAATTCTTCTTTCCACTAGAACACTTAGAGGTCATTGCAGCAGTGTTAATTGTCCTAATTTCAGTGTTGTTGAGTTCCAGAGACCAGGGAGGCCTGAGCAGAGGGAGAGACAGACAGGAGAATGGCAGTCAGTGCAACAGTCAAGACACACCCGGTATTTATCAATTATGTTCTCTGTCCTATAGGGATGCAGTATGTGGTGCCCTAAAACAATGACAATAGTAACATAAAAAGATCACTGATTGCAGATCACCATGACAGATATCATCATAATGAAAAGTTGGAAATATTGTGAGCATTACCAAAACGGGACACAGGGACACAAAGTGGGCGTGTGCTGTTGGGCTTGCTGAACATGGATCACTACAATCCTTCAATTTGTAAAAGTACAATATCTGTGGATGCCAATGAAGAAGTGAATTGTAGTGAAATGAAGTAAACTTGACCAGTTTGGGTGTTGACCTATCTCTTTATAATTGTGATTCATCTGCTCATAACTTACAACCACTTGACTGTCACTGTGAGAGTTTATGTTTGCAAATTATATGCACATGGCATTGTTACCTATTTGATTATGCAAAGTGACAGGAGAAGTAGTCTAAGTATTCTACTTTTCATGCTTCTCAAATCTCTCCTTTAAAAAAATGTAAAGATAATTTTACAATTTTTGGATTGTGAATCAGGGGATTTTAAACTTTAGGAATTTTGATCTTTCAGGAAATCAACATTCAGGATTATGGCATTCAAGATTGTATCTTGTAGGATTGTGGCCCAAACCCCAAAAGAAAATATCCAAAAAGGCCAATAAACATATCAAAAGGTTCCCAACATCATTAGCCATGAGAGAAATACCAGTTAAAGCCCCCCAAGAAGATGCTGTATACCTAGAGTTATTTTTTGAAAAATAAGTTGATAATAGCTCATGTTGCCAAGAATACGGAATTCTTGTGTTCTGTGGGTGGAAGTACAGATTGGAACAACGGCTTTGGGAAATCTTTTGGCAGTATCTACTAAAGCTTAAATGCATATGCTGTATGACCCAGCAATTCCACTCCTACATTTATGCCCAACAGAAATATGTATATATATTCATCAAAAGACACATACATGACAGGTTATAACAGTCTGGTTCTAAAAGTGGAAATAAACCTAAATGCATATCAATATTAGAGCAGACTAATATATTGGCTTTTGTATAGTTGCACGGTGGAACGCTAAAGAATAAGTAGAGAGAGTGAACCATGGCCTCACATAGCAACACCAGTGACTCTCATAGACATACTGCTGAATGAAGGAACCAGACACAAGAGACCACTACTGTATGGGAAGTTTATAGGAAATTCTAAATCAGGCAAAACTAATCATAATAGAAATCGAATTCAAGGCTAGCTTCAGCCAAAGTATAACGACTGGAAGAGAACATGAACAAGACTTCTTGGGCTATGGAAATTGTCTCTATCTTGATGTGAGAGGTGGTTACATGAGTATATTCACTCTGTCAAAGTTCCACTGAGTTTACTCTTAAGATTTGTGCACTGTACAATATGCATATTACACTTTAATAAATGAAAGATTTTTGAAAAGGAAGAAAGATGGCTCGGGATGAGATGTATCTTATTAATACTCTAGTGGTATCCGTTTATTAGTTAAACATGATTAAAATCAACGCTCTGCTCCATACACGTTGCTCTGACTGTGCGAATGCTGAGGAATAGTGAATGAGACCTTAACCCTAGGCCATTCTCACAGAATATGATTGGGCTTTGGAATAAAACATGTAATTTACTCAGGAGACCTTAATTTTTTAGGCATCTTTTTATTTCCATTGCTTTCATTTTGAGAGAAGTAACAAAGAGAGAAAGAACAAAGGGAACCTGGTTGATCTTTTCCAAAGCCCCTCCTCTTAGGCTGCAGCCCCTCCTCCCAGCCAGCCTCCATCACAGGCAATGAGGGAGCTGAGTTTCTCCTTGTGATTCTGTAGAGGTGGTGACTGGAGGGCTGTTGCTCCATGAAATGAAGACAAGTTCTTTTTTTTTTTTTTTTTTTTAAACGGAGCCTCAAGCTATCCCCCTGGGTAGAGTGCCATGGCATCACACCTCACAGCAACCTCCAACTCCTGGGCTCAAGCGAGTCTCCTGCCTCAGCTTCCCAAGTAGCTGGGACCACAGGCGCCTGCCACAACGCCCAGCCATTTTTTGGTTGCAGCCATCATTGTTGTTTGGCGGGCCCGGGCTGGGGATTTGAACCCGCCACCTTAGGTGTATGTGGCTGGCGCCTTAGCTGCTTGAGCCACAGGCGCCGAGCCGAAGACAAGTTCTAATAGTAACCTGAAAGTGAAAACAGTGGTAAGTGTCAAGAAGGGTGCTAATATTTCACAGGACCTCAGAGAACATATAATTTGTCCCCCTACAATTTATACGTTCATTCATTCTTATGATGCTCTTGGCGGGGGAGGGGCAGTACTATGTGCGATATTTTCATACAGAAGAAAGGGGACAGAAATGTTAGGAAATCGGCCTAAGCCACAGAACGAGTAAAGCATGTCCCATCAACAGCCCCACTCCTCCCCAGTAAACACCCTTTGGCCCTCTGGGCCACACTTAGTACCCAAGCCTTTGTCTCAGCTTCCCTGTACCAAGAACAACCTCTCTCTTCCTGATTATTTTATCACAACTCTTGGCCACCTCTCCTATTTCCCCAGAAGTCACAATTCAAAGCCCACTTTTTCTTGAGAGTTCCACAATCCCGATACATTTATCCCCCTTAATATAGCTTTTACAATATTGGGTTGCAAATTGGTTTGTCTTATCTCCCAAGATCATGTTAGGACACTCAGAATGTTCCTTCCCGACTCTACTCTTTCTATAGTAATTTCTGTGGGAAGAAAAGTCTTTGGAATTAGAAAAATGTAAATCCTAGCGGTTAAGTGATACTTCAAAGCCATGCTCACTTAAACCAATCATTTATTTTTTGCTCTTACTTAAAACCGTGGGGTGTGTGTGATAACAATAATGAATGTACCATAAGCACTAAGGGTTTTGAGGGCACACGTTGAGGCCATGGAGGTTTTGACAGCACACATTTAGGCCATGGAGGATAGGCACTGAAGGTTTGCTACCCTGTGGCTCCTGGTTCACCAGTGTAATTTTGTGCCAAGCTCTAGTTCAGAGCTTCCCAACAGGTGGGACTTAATCTCCAGCCAATTCCGGCAATTTAGCTCAGAGGCAGCTGCTGCTTCCAATCCCCTCATTGACGGCTCCTGGGGGCAGATGGAAGACAACCAGGAAGATAGCATTTGCCCCTCTCTCCCCACAGCCCTGCCCCACTAGCAAGCCCCCCCTCTTCCCTACCTCCTTTCCAAGAGCTGTGCCTCCTCCAGAACGTTCACAGGTGCCTTCTCTGGTTCTCCCTTTGCATTTTAGACTTTAACATCACACTGCCAGTTCATCAGCACACTGAGCCACATCCCATGTGAAAGCAAACAGCAGAAAGCAAACCAAACCAAATTAGGGTCACTCTCAATTTTGTAGAGAGTGAAGTTTTGAAAACGCCCAGTAGTGTTAAAGTATAAATTTTCTTTCACTGAATCCAAAACTCAAAATTTCCTCTTGTGCATACCTGGAAGTCATTTATTTTGGCTATTTAAATAACAAAATTTTATTCCCTTCGTGGAATATTTAAGCATATAGATGTGTACAGAGCAAAACACGAAATTCACCATTTATCTGCTCCCCTTCCCTCCTGACCAGCCCCATTGCCACCTCTTCCCCAAGGCAGCCACTCCCAACAGTTCAGTGTATGTCCTTCCAATTCGCACCCACCTTTCTCTCTCTGTCTCTTTCTCAAAATATATATTAATGTGTTTATATCAATTTCTCCTTCTTCTCTATTTACTTCAATGAAATCATACAATACACTTGTACACTGGGACTCTTTTTTCACGGAACAACATTTTGAAAATCTTTCATTGGTCTGCTTCATAATGACTGTATACGATTGTCTGAATGTACCACAGCCACCTCCTGTTTTGCATTTAGGATGTTTCCAATTGTTACAGGCTGAATTTTGTCCCCCTACAATTTATATGTTGAAATTCCAACTCCCAATACCTCAAAATGTGGCCTAATTTGGATATACAGTCTTTAAAGAGGTAATTAAGGTTATTGGGGTGGGCAGCTAATCCAATATGACTTCTGAACTCCCAAGAAAAGATTCTCTCTCTCTCTTTCACACACACACATACACACATGCATGAAAGACCACGTGAAAACAGAGAAAGTGTCCATCTCTAAGCCAAGGGCAGAGACCTGAGTGAAACCAATCAGGCCAACACCTTGATCTAGGGCTTTTAGCCTCCAGAACTGTGAGACAATGAACTTCGAGTGTTTAAGCCACCAGTGTGGATATTTGTTATTTGTTAGCAAACTAACACACCAACTTTTTCACTCACTTGACCACTGTGGGAACAGTCTTGCATGGCTGTGCACACACATCTTTGTGCATGCATATCTCCCTAGGCTAGATTACTAGAGGGGGGATGTCAAAACACATAATGAACTTCAAATGTTGACAGTTATTATCAAACTGCTTTCCAAAAAGCCTTCATCAGTATCATTTTCTACATATTTACGAATACTTGACCTATAAACCTTTTTAATTTTTACCACTTATAAAGCAAATTTTGATATTTCATAATTTTATTTCATTACTAATGAAATGAGCCTTAAATTCTTAATTTTATTGGCCATTTATAGTATTCCCAGGGTAAATACACTATTTGTTTCCTTGTCTACTATTCTGGGGACTTCTTAATAACTTATTATTAACAGACATGGTTTGCAAATTCTGAATATTCATCTTTGTCCTGTAGACATCATACAACTCTTTTTTCCCAGTTTGTGGCATGGTTTTAAATGTTATTTGTCATACACGTATCATATACAATTTTTTGTTTTAATTACAGATCTAAATTTTGTATCTTGATGAGTCATTTGCTTCAAGATGAGTAAAAACATAAGACCCCTATATCATCTTCAGGTTATTTTTTTTTTCTGCATTTAAAATTCTAAACCATCTGCAATCTGTTCAAGTGCGTTGTGTCAAGTGGAAGTCGAACTTTATTGTTTTCTAAATGGTGAGTCAATTGTCTCCACACTATTTGTTGAGTAGGCATATTTTCTCTACTCATTTGAAACCCTGGTTTTTATTTTTATTTTGTTATGTAGAGCTTGCACTCGCTCCTGGCTGAGTTTGCTATTTTTCCCTCTATGTCACCCTTACTTCAAGTAAACTTTTCAAAAAATTAGCACCATTAGACGGTATAGAAGGAGAGATCTGGATAGAAATTAAGATCCTTTTTCAATCACATTTTGTTTTTCCAATTTTACCCTCTACAAATGAGTATATTTTGAAAAGGCATGGAATTTATTTTTGAAACGTATTTTATAAATGCAGCGTTTTATATTGCCTGGAAGTTAGAGAACAGTGTCGCAAACAGTGAAGACTCAGGTCTCCAATATTCTTTAAGCTTTGGAATAGAAAATATTCCCTTATACTCTCCTTGCCCCCGTCTGCACTATGCCTCCTTCATTCATTGCCTTCTGGCTTCTTTAAAAGGCACACAGGAAGTCCTGTACTTCATGTTAGATTGCCTTTTGTCACAGAGAAGTGGGAAAGCCCAAAGAGAGAGAACTAGGGGCTCAGCCACAGCAGCCATGGCTGAGCCCCTTGTGGTAATACCAAGAGCTTCGGCTTAGCGGAGGCCTCCTAGCTGCAGTGTTGCTTGGAGAGCTGGGGAACTAACAACAAGCAAAATGCAAAGGCCTTACAGTCCACTTGGTGAATCAGTCTACTAACGTAGGTTTGTTATATTTATTTCCCTCATATTCTGTTTAATTTGTTGGCACTGCCCGAGGAAGGCCAGATAGCACTTAATAGCAAGTAATTCTGGAGCTTCTTGGCAATGCAGAACGAGTTGAAATGAGATAAAAGCAAGTATACTTGTATGATGAATAATATTAAGACCCCGGGGCATTTAGAAGATGGAAAAAAGGAGTGGGTTAATTTTGAAACATTTTCAATTTCCACACCAGTCATTACCCACATTAGTGGATTTATTATGTTCTTTTTCTTTCCCTAATAAGGGCCTTGTAAAATTCAGCACATCATCAGGCAACCTAATAATTACTGTATTGAGGGGCAAATGTTAGATCCCAGACAGAGACCATTTATTATTATGTCCTATTCCCTAAAGTTTGACTGAAGGGCCGTTTTTCTGCTTCCTCATTAATAATCATAATAAGTAAACTGCAGGAAAGAGGAGGAAAGAACTCAGCAAATCAAAACTCAGAAAACTAGAAATGTCACAGCAATAAAGCATTCTGCCATTACTCACAGGCTGTGTGAGATATTAGAATTATGATTCTTAATTTTCATGACCAAAATTCGAAAGGGAATGAAAATGGCACCAAATGAATCCATTCAATTAACGCAGAAGCTCAGAGCAAAATAAATAATTCCTTGAATCTGCCTTTTATCAACTCAAGCTCAAAATCCTAGGCCTCCCTGGAGCCTTAAGGATCACAAAACAAAAGCTTAATGTGACCAATAATTTAAGTGTTTGCTAACCTTTGTCCTTTAAGCTCTGCAGAACAACCAGAAAAATATTACGTGATAAAGTTGCATTGGTTGAATGTACACTGGGTCATGGTATCAATCTAATATTTCTGATCCAAGATTTAGGACACAGAAACAACTCCACCCCAGTGATTTTTTTTTTTTTGTTTTGGAAAGCTCCTTTGTTTCTTTGGATTGTAGTCAAAGATTTTCTTGCTGATTTTGCAAAAGCGTGTTATTCATTTACTAAGCTTACCCTTCCCTTCATCACAAAAGGTGTTACAGACACTAAACTCTCATACTAAGTAGGCGTCAAGCAAATATTTTTGAGCTATCCAGTGATTTTTTTGGTCACCCATTGTTTGGCTTTTGATTTCAAAATGACTTTTCTGCACAGAGAAACATGGACGTCTGCTCTGGAGACTGTTGTGGCCCCACCCCCCACCCCCAGCCTTTCTATTTTCTTATCCAAAAGTGAAACCGATAGCTTTGTTCCCATTTTCCTCCTGCTAAAATCTGGGCATTTTGAGGGGATGTTTAAAGACACCTTCTTCAAGTATTCCCTAAGGCTAAAGCAACAAGAGCTCACGCTCTGATTTTGAAAACTTAGAACAGTTGGAACCTTTTGAACAAGCACTTAGTGCCAACGCTGCCCTTGATCTTCTCTTTACAGTACATGGGGTTTACACTTTGCGAGCCAGATTTATTCCCAGCGGACCTCTGCTGGAGAACACAGGAAGAATTCTCCCCTCATGTCTGCAGGGAATGCTTTCCAGCCAGAATGCATAAACCATGGAGAGTATCTCCCATGGAGTCTGCTGAGAGGAAGATAATCCATTACCCTCCAGGCATTTGGCTGGGGTAGGAAGGATGGTGGTGCCTCGCCTCCAATGATGCTAATGGAACTTACATTTGAAAGTCTCCCAAACGCCAGATCCTGGAATATGGTTCTTTCTCCCCACGGGTTTTGCATTTCTCAGAAAGCAACATAAGCAGAGATAGAGGACCGGAATGTAAATCATGCCCTTTAAGAAAATATATAAATCACAAGAACGGATAAATATATTCTATTTACATAGCCTCTCTGAAGAGTCCCATTAGCTAGATGAAGACAAAGCCCGGTGCCCCAGTTTCGTAAACCTTTCCCCACATTGGCCAGATAAAATCAGCCTCTCCAAGTGACCCTCAACTTTAACACTTCAAAGTGAAGCACACAATTACTTTTATTATCACCACAGTATTTGACAGCAGTCCAGAGAAAGCCAATGAAAATCAGGACCAGAGTTAATGCCTTCACAGAAACAGAACACTGTACACTGATGCTGAGTACCAGCACGTCATTAAGGGAAGGATGGGAGAGAGGCCTTCTTAAGAGCTGACATTAAAAATTGAAACCCTTTCTGTAAAAGACAGACCTCGTGTATTTTTTAAAGCCCACATCCATAGCAGCTAAAGGATAATAAAAGTCAGTTATGGTAGTCAGATTGCCCTAAAGAACCCTTGATCCAGGATTTGGTATATATCTATATAAATGTACAACTCTACCCAAAGCAAGAGGAATGTTTCGTATTGCAGTGGGGGTGGGGGGGTGGGGGGGAGCTAACAATCTACTAGCAAAATGGGCAAATAAGATAAAACCATGCAGTTCACAGAAAATATAATACAAATGGAATACAAATATATGAAAGGACCCTTGACATAATCATAGTTCAAGAAAAACAACTGAGGAAAAAAAAAAGCTTTTTGCCTGTGAAATAATGACAAATTAGTTTGGGGACACACAAATTAAATAGGGAAATAAGATGGTTATTCTCTATAAGTGATCGAGCAAATTGGCTCTGTATTTGAAGACACTGGATTATAAATAGACTCAATCAGTTTGGGATATTTATTAGAATAAAAAAAAGTACATATTCATTGGTCTGTAATTCTACTTTCCAGGATTTACAAATGAAATCTTTACACTCATACACAAAGACAAGAGTAACATAGCAGCAAGTTTTTAATAACAGAAAACAATCTCAATGGTAAGGATTGGCTATATTAAATACAGTATATCCTATATCCATGAATGGAATACTTGGGGTATTGCTACTTATAATGAAACAGATCAACAAATAAATGTGGATGTGGAAAGATCTTCAAAGTATACTGTTACACTTTTTAAGTATGATACAAAGCTCTTCTTTGTATATAAAGAGAAAGGAAACATATACAAATAGTTATCTGCTTATATATACATAGAAAACTTCTAAAAGGCTGTAAAAGAAATTGGTAATAATGGTTGCCTCTGCAAAAAGAGACACACCAACCAACAGAAAAGAAATATCAACCAAAGCCCAGAAATAAACTCACATATTTACAGTCAATTGATTTTTAACAAGGGTGCCAACAGCACACAATGGGGAAAAGACAGTCTCTTGAATAAATGGTGTTATTTAAGACAGTCTCTTAAATAACTAGATACCCACATGCAGAAGAGTGAAATTAGGACATTGCCTCATATCATGTGAAGGACATCAACTCAAAATGTAAATATAAGACCTGAAACTGTAAAACTACTAGAAGAAAACGTAAAGGTCTGGGAAACAATTTTTTTGGATACGACAGGCAACAAAACCAAAAATAAACATGTGGGATTGCTTCAAACTAAAAAGCTTTTGCATAGCAAAGAAAACAATTAACAAAGTGAAGAGACAACCCACAGAGTAGGAGAAAATATTTGTACACCATAACATCTGATAAAGGGCTGATATCTAAAATACGTAAGAGACCCATACAACTCAATAGCAAGAAAACAAATACTGCAGTTAGGAAATGGGCAACAGGTCTGAACAGGTATTTCTGAAAAGAAGAAATGGCCAAATGGTGCGTGAAAATAGTGCTCAGCGTCACTAATCATCAGGAAAGTGCAAATCAAAACCACAATGAGATATCACCTCACATTTCTTAGTAGGGCTTTTATCAAAAAGAGAAAAGATAAATGTTGCCAAGGGTGTACAGAAAAGGGAACTCATACACTTTGGGTGGTAATTAAATTAGTACAGCCACTGTGGAAAATGGTGTGAAGTTTCTTCAAAAAGGTAAAAATAGAACTACCACTGAGTCAGTAATTCCCCTTCTGGATACAGCTTTGAGCTCTGTTGCACGCTAGGGTGAATATAGTCAATAGTAATGTATTTCAAAATAACTAAGTACATTTCCAATGCCTCACCATAAGAAAAGATGTTAATTAGTTTGATTTTGTCATCACACGTCACATACATGTAATCAAAACATCACCGTGTACCCCATAAATGTATCTGTAATTATGATTTGTCAATCAAAACCCAAATCCAATATTTAAAGAAATTTAAAAATGATGCTGCCTCTGGGGGTAGGAGTGTTATAGGTATTTGATTGTGTGCCTTTTGATAAAGTTTGAGATTTTTTTTAGTTATACATATATCTATAAATATATTTAGGTTTTTGTCAAGATGAATTGCAAAGAGATGGTCAGATGGATGTGAAGATGAAACTGTGAAGATTACCTCAGTTCTTTTGTTTGGGTGGCTGGAAAACAAGGAAGAGACCTTTGGTGGGCACTTTAGACCTGGTCATTCTGTTTTCTAAGGTGCCACCAGAGGACAAATTTAGCCATACACATACAGTCCTCTCCAGGGGGGATTAGTTTCAGGACCTCCTACTGATACCCAAATCCCCAGATGCTCAAATCCCAATATGAAATGGTGTAGTAATTTCATGCTACTCATAAACCCCTGCACCTTCCTCTGTATGCTTTAAATCATCTTTAGGTTACTTACAATTCCTAAGTATGGAAAATCTGTGTAAATAGTTGTTATACTAAAAAAGAATCATATAAGCTAGCGTTCTAAGCCATTGCATTGAGATTGCTCCCACATGATGTTCATGGCATGTGTTAATAAACATGTTTGTTTTTCTCTTGTTAAAAAATATTGGTTTTTGCTAATTGTTTACAGTATAATGACAAGAAAAATGTCTGTACATGTTCAGTATAGATACAGGTTTTCCCCAAATATCTTCAATCTAATACTGGTTGAATCCATGAATACAGAACCCACAGATATAGAAGGCCAATTATAGTTTACTCCTGCAAAGTCTTTTATAGGAAAAATTTTCCCAGATCTCACTTTTTCTCTCTTTCTTTCTTTTCTTTTTCTCTTCTTCTTCTTTTTTTTTTTTGAAAGAGAGTCTCACTTTATCACCCTCGGTAGAGTGCTGTGGTGTCACAGCTCACAGCAACCTCCAACTCCTGGGCTTAGGTGATTTTTTTGCCTGAGCCTCTCAAGTAGCTGGGACTACAGGTGCCCACAACAATGCCTGGCTATTTTTTTGTTGCAGTTTGGCTGGGGTTGGGTTTGAACCCTCCACCCTCAGTATATGGGGCCAGCACCCTACCCACTGAGCCACAGGTGCTGCCCCCTCCTAGATCTCACTTTTAGTTGATGCCGTGTACCTACAGAAATGATTTTTTAAAATGTTTTGAGGCAGAGACTTATTCTGTTGCCCAGGCTCGAGTGCCATAACATCATAGCTCACAGCAACCTCAAACTCCTGGGTTCAAGTGGTCCTCCTGCCTCAGCCTTTTGAAGAAATGATTTTCATATGTAAAACTTCATTTAAAGTCATAAATATATAGATTCAAACTAAGTAAATGTTTTACCAGCTTTTATTTCTCAATAAAAGTATTCATTTCAAGAGATATTGTTCACAAAGAAAGGTTTGCTTTATAGCGGATTAGTATTTCCATGAGCTTCAACAAATATTTTTGAATGCTGGCTGACTTTTACTAATCAGTAAGTAGTTCTGCGAATGCCTGCCATGTGCTTCATTTGGAAGTATAGAGCATGAGTGTTAAAAGAGGCAGAGGAATTGGCAAGTACTAGATGGTAGGTTTTCAGATTTTCGTTTTTAAAGATAAGCCTTTGATGAAACACTGGTATAATATTTTCCTTTGAAAATGTGGTGTCAATGTTATATCAAAAAACAATCTTATTCACTCAAATCTTAGTAAGTGACAAACTTGTCCATATATTCTGCATAACTGCATTTGGTAATATCAAAAATGAAATTAAATAAAAGGGCTCGATAACAACAGAGCTATCACAAAACCCAGAAAAAGCATGTTACATCTCGTATTTATTCATGAAATCAACAGAGAGAAACGAGAAATAACAATAGAGGAGGTGATAGAAGAGCATTAGGCCTCCTTTAGGGCTTCCGGAAGTCCCTGGTTGCATGAAAAGGCCCACAGAGGAGCCAGCTCAGAGGATGTCAGAGTTACCTGCCTGCAGATCCGTAATCCCACTGATGCTCAGGGCTCATGCCAGGTCACTTTTCTTCCTCACAACTCAATCTTTGAGCTTCCAAGCTGAGGGATTGTTTCCCGTTGTGGTTATAAGTAGGGTGGACATATGGCCAAAGGTTACCAGGGAAGATCCCGGTTTACTCCTATAGTTTCTGATATAGTTACTAATAGTGCCTTGTTTCACTCCTCAATGTGTCCTGGTTTGGGTGATTAATCTGTGTAGTTACCCTAATATAAGTAATTAAAATGGGGAGTGAGAAGAAAGGGCTTCTTGGCTTATGACTGCTATACTGAAAACATGTCTTGATTACCACCTTAAAATACTAACCAATTAGTAGAATATTTAAGAAACATAATCTTCATAATAGAAATCAATTGGGTTTCTGGCTCCGAAAGGAGAAACCCATTTTTCTCTATGGTTTGCCTAAAGACTGTTGTCAGTACCATGGAGAACACAATATAGCTTGCTGTGTCCTGCCATTCAGTCCAGGTAGCAGACACACTTCTAAGGTAGCCCCCAGGGACCCTCACCTTCTGTTTGTGGTCTTAATCCCCCCCACCTTGAGTGTGGGCTGGACCTAACGATTTGCCCCTAACTAGTTGAATGTGGCAAAGGGGATGGGGGCATCATGCTTAGATTACACAATACTGTGATGTGCATTTGGCTGCCTTACTGGTTTAGATGAAGAAAGATGTTGAAAAATTCCCATCCAACATTCAGTGAGAAACTGAAGGCTTAAGCCCAACAAGCTTCAAGGATATGAATTCTTCCAACAATTACAAGAATGAGCTTTAAAGTAGACTCTGGCCCTTTTGAACCTTCAGATGACATCCCAGCCCTGGCTGACACCTTGATTGCAACTTTACGAGGAGACCCTGAAGCAGAGGGCCAGCTCAGCTGTGTACAGACTCCTCATCCACAGAAACTATAAGATAGTAAGTGTGTGTGGTTTTAGGCTGCTGAGTTTGGGGGTAATTTCTTAGCTATATAGCTAACTATTAGATTCTGTGCCATGCTGGAAAACCACTTCACTCCTCTAGGCCTCAGTCTCTTCTATGAGGTGCCTAGCATAGCTGAATAAATAAATGTTTGTGGACAGAATAAATCTAAAACAAAGTAGTTGGGCTAGAGAATGTCCAAGGCCCCTCCTAACACAAAGACTTGGCCATGTTTTATTTACAGAGTGATAACTCTTGATGACAGATTATAAATACATGTTGTACTATTTTTCTTTGTTGCCGATTTTTTTTGTTATCCTTAAACGTCTTAAATTTTGATGTGCTTTAAAAATAATAAAATAAACTCCAAACAACCTCAACACAGAGCCCTCTTGTTTAAAAGTTTTCCTCACCAACATTTCTCATTTTAAAAATATCCCAGCTGTGAGTGTGTGTGTAGCCTGGCTGAAGATCATGGGGCACCCCAACAACATTACACTGATATAAATAGTCATGTGTCCTGCACCCCTCAAGCAGATAAATTTGTATTTTATGATCACTGTCTCACCTGGCTTGCAAGCAACACCTGCCTTTCATTTAAAGGCCTTTTCTTTGCGAGACAAATGCTGTCTAGGCAGAGGGCTGGACACATTCATTTTGCCTCCTTCTGAATTCACTGGTGGAAATTTTTTTATAAATCTCACAGGTCATTTCCAAGAATCTCTGGTACTAAAATACCACAGGTCTGTGCTAACTCCGCTTTCCTGAGGCTTGAAAGTTGCTTCATTGTGGGCAAAAATGGTGTTTTATAGGTTGGAAATGATGTCTTTGATGCTGAAATCATTTCCATAGTGGAATCTGAAACATTTTTGAAAGCAACACTTTAAAATCTCTACTGAAACTTTCTTTTAATATTTGAAACAATTATTTTATGTTATTATTTCATTTTAGAAAGAGTTGTTTAAATAGTGAAAGAAGCATACTGCTATGTGCATGCCATCTTACACACACGAGTTTCACGTAAACCACTTTGAATAAGCAGAGAGAGAAAAAGCTGCCCCATACGCTGCACTTGCAAAGTACCCTGATTCAGTATTTCAGAGATAGAATACTCAGGATTAGGTTGCTTTTCCTGTTATTTACATCTGGATATTTTGGCTTTATGTGATGACCCATGGACCCACTCGATTATTCTTATGGTGGTACTGTACCCCGGGGACTGATCTGGGCATGAATACGAGGTCTGATACTTGCCATGGTGAGCGTATGTTGGCAGCACTGGACGAATAGCTTGGTAAGGTTGCACCTTGGTATTGTGGTGTCTCACAGCTGTGATCATGTCCACATGTAGTGATGACTTGCTAAGTGGTGTTCATTTTTGTTGTAGTATGTTTTGTGTGCCCTCATAAGAATGTCAGAGCTTGAATTCTTTAAGCAACAAACATTAAATTTTTTGTTAAACTTGGCAAGAGTGGAAGTGAAAACAGGGACAAGTTAGTCCAAGTTTATGGGGATAATGCTGTGTAGAAAATGGCAATGTACAAATGGATTAAGTATTTTTCTGGGTGGAGAGAAAGTGTCACCGATGATGAAAAGTCACAGCAGCCAGTCACAAGCAGAACTGATGAAAACATTGCAAAACTTCATCAAATTGTGCATCAAAATCATTAGCTGACTGTGAGAAGCAGAGCAGACCAAGTGAATGTCAATAAACAATTAGGAAGGCTCGGCTCCTATAGCTCAACCAGCTGGGGCGCCAGCCATGTACACCTAGGGTGGCGGGTTCGAATCCCCAGCCCGGACCCGCCAAAGCAAC
>NW_003852423.1:11040727-11042540 GCF_000181295.1 Otolemur garnettii
CTTGGGAGGCGGAGGCAGGAGACTCGCTTGAGCCCAGGAGTTGGAGGTTGCTGGGAGCTGTAATGCCACGGCACTCTCGGGGGACAGCTTGAGGCTCTGTCTCAAAAAAAAAAGGAACTGTGATTTCTGCAAGCTGGTTTGTTTTTGTGATCAACTTTAATAATATTTTATTTTATTTATATTGAGACAGAGTCTCACTCTGTCACCCTGTCTAGGGTGCTGTGGTGTCATAGCTCATAGCAGCCTCAAACTCTTGAGCTGAAACGATCCTCAGGCATTAGCCTCCCTACTAGCTGGGACTACAGGTTCCTGCCACTGCACCTGGCTAGTTTTTACTTTATTTTTAGTAAAGACATGATCTTACTCTTGTTCAGGCTGGTCTCCAACTCTTGAGCTCAGGCAATCCAGCTTTGGCCTCCCAGAATGCTAGGATTACAGGCATGAGCTACTGCACCCAGCCTTAATGTAATTAAAAAAATAAGTATGACCATGTATGACATTTTACAGAAATATGGGATTTTTTAATTGTAAGAAATTTTTGCAGTCAGTTTAATTTAATGATCTCACTGTCTGGATTGAGTCAACTAAGATTATCAGTGGTTAAGTGACTTATGCAACTAGTGGAAGATTCAACACTATAGCTCAAAAAAGGAACCTACTACAAAATGAGTGATGGCACAGAATAGTTTATGTAGAGTTAATAAGGCCAGAGGCTGTAATCCTAGCACTTTGGGAGGCTGAGGTAGGAGGATCACCTGAGGCCAGCATTTTGAGGTTATAGGGAGCTATCATCATGTCACTGCACTCCAGCCTGAGCAACAAAGCAAGACCTTATCTCAAAAGAAGAAAGGAGACACCAGGTTGAAAGATTGCTAAACCATGAAATATCTACACTTATAATTTTTGTGATTATTTAAAAATCTATTTATGGGCCAGGTGCTGTGGCACAGGCCTATAATCCTACCACTTTGGAAGGCCGAGGCAGGAAGATCACTTGAGGCCAGGAGTTCAAGACCAGCCTGAGCAAGAGTGATATCCAGTTTCTACAAGAAATAGAAGAATCATCCATGCTTTGTGCCAGGCACCTGTAGTCCCAGCTACATGGGAGGGTGAGGTAGGTAGATTGCTTTAACCCAGGAATTTGAGGGTGCAGTGAGATATGATGACCATATGGAATATATATATGGAAGAGGTTCTAGCCTTTGTTAGCAACTTTATATACATATATATATTTATTTCGGAAATATGAATATATTTATTTGGGGAAGAAACGTATTGTAAAGATATAATACATATAATAATGGAGGAAGAGGTTCTAACCTCTGTTAGCAATTATATATGAGAAATATAAATATATTTACATAAATATATATATTCACATACATATTATATATTTGGGAAGAAACGTATTGTAATAATGTACATGTAATAATGAAGGAAGAGGTTCTAGCCTCCGTTAGCAATTTTAGAGGGGACCTTGCTCAGTGCTTTACGAAAATCTGTCCTATTACATAGAAAACATGAGATCTCACAGCACCAAAAGTAAGACTCACAGTCAATTTACTACCATCATCAGGGGAGATTATTCATTAACTTATAGAGACCACAGAGCTGGGCTGAAAACACAAGAGCAGTAAGGCCCAGAGTGTTTGCTGGCAGCATAAACCAAATCTGCCAGGTCCAAACAGAGAAAAACAAGGCAAAAATCAGCTTCATTCCTCCTTTATGGTCTCTTAGGGGCTATCTCTTGGCCCAGAGGCTAAGAAACCAAGCAAACCACTAGAAAACTAAAATTTCTTTTTTTTTTTTTTTT
>NW_003852423.1:11043882-11065970 GCF_000181295.1 Otolemur garnettii
AAACAACTGGACCAGGAACAGAACAGTGAATCCAGAAACACTTATTATATGTGTAGTTGCTTGATTTGTGGCAAAGGTAAGGGGTACCTTTCCTTATGCTCTCATCCCTTCCTCACACCGCACACCCCAAATAATTCTAGATACATGGTTTATATAAGTATGAAAGATAAAATAATAAAGCTACTCTTTTAAAAAATCCCAAGAGAGCATCTTCGTGATTTTGGAGGTCGGCAAAAATTTCAAACAGGTGGCAAAAAACACTACCCATAGTATTAAAATTAAGCTCTTGGGCTCATGAGAAGACACCATGAGGAGAGTGAAAAGGCAACTTCCAGAGTTGGAGAAGACATTTGCAATATGCGCATTCACAAAAGGCTTGTATGGTGAGTGTCTAAAAAACTTTCACAAGTTAAAAAAAAAAAAGGCAGACAACCCGATAGAAGAATGGGCAAAAGACTCAAAGAGGCATTTGACAGAAAAGAAGATTCCATTGATAAATAGGCAAATGTCAAGTAAAAAAGTGTTTGATATCATTATACACCAGGGAAATTCAAATCCAAACCACAACAAGGTGTCATTACATATCTATTTAGAAGAACTAAAATTAAAACGATTGACAACATCAAAGCTGTGGGGTCACTAAAGCCCCAATCTGTAGCTGGAAGGGAAACCGTTACAACTACTCTAGAAAACTGGCACTATCTACTAAATCTGAACATCGGCGTATCCAATTACAGCAATTGCTTTTTTTTTTTTTGAGATAGAGTTTCACTATGTCACCCTCGGTAGAGTGATGTGACGTCACAGCTCACAGCAACCTCCAACTCTTGCTTAAGTGATTCTTAAGCGATCTCTTAAGTGATTCTCCTGCTTCGGCCTCCCAAGTAGCTGGGACTACAGGTGCCCCTCACAACGCCCGGGTATTTTTTTGGTTGCCGTTGTCATTGTTCAGCTGACCCAGGCCAGGCTCAAACCTGCCAGCCTTGAGGTATGTATGTGGCTAGCGCCATAACCACTGTGCTAAGGGCGCCAAGCCTCCCCAGCAGTTCTAACTCCTTGTTTTCCCAATTCACTTTTATATGAAAGTGAAATGCATATATACATATATTATGTGAATAAAAGATGGTAGAAGAACGAGACAATCCAGGTATTCATTACCAGTGAAATGGATAAGCATGGTATATTCAGTAAGATGGGTTTTCATTCTATAATGAGGATGAGTATGCTTGATACAGGACTCCCCCACTCAGGACTGGACAGGGATTTCCCCATTCTCTAGGTCCAGCTGAGCTCAGAGATGAGACCCCACCCCCACCCCGTCTCCAGGCACTAACAGGCTGCCTTTTCCAGGCCACACTCTCTGGGCTCTAACAAGATCAGGAACAAAGCAGCCTGAGAAGTTTTGGGGTGGTTCTACGTTGTAGGGAACACACACCCTAATCCCTTCCTGGAGACAAAAACTGCAAAGACCTAATAACCTTGCCCCAGGGAGGGACTGCATTCAACCTTGAAAGGATACTTTTCGGGCTCGGCGCCTATAGCTCTACCAGCTAAGGCGCCAGCCACGTACACCTAAGGTGGCGGGTTCGAATCCCCAGCCCGGACCCGCCAAACAACAATGATGGCTGCAACCAAAAAATAGTCAGGCATTGTGGTGGGCACCTGTGGTCCCAGCTACTTGGGAGGTGGAGGCAGGAGACTCGCTTGAGCCCAGGAGTTGGAGGTTGCTGTGAGCTGTAATGCCACTGCACTCTACCCAGGGGGAAAGCTTGAGGCTCTGTCTCAAAAAAAAAAAAAAAGAAAGAATACTTTTCCACCTGCCAAATCTGAGCCAAAATGTAATTCTCCAGACAATACATACCCCTAGACAGAGGACCCAGGAGAGGAACTTCCAACTTGGGTCTCCCCCTTTGCCAGAAGCTCTAGGGCTTTTTACTCCTCTGTATTCATTTAATAAAGTCCCGTCTCACCACTCACCTGTGGTCCATAGGTGCATTCTGAATTCCCGAGACAAAGGACCTACTGAAGAAAAAATTCCAGTAATATACTATTTCCACCTGCAAACATATGAAAGAACATAACACACATAAAAATGAGTAAAGGAAGTGAAAAATATACGATATTAAGTATGAAATGTCTAATTCCCTTAAGAAATATGTTTAACTGTTGATATCACCGACATCTCACTTTGACACTTCTCGTTTTGTGTTGTTTGTTTAGTGAGGAAGGGACATTCTCGTTCCTTTAAACAGCACGTTTTGGCTTGTGATTACCCTTCAAAAAATTTTAGAGCAATTTTTGTAAAACTATGGATAAGTCAAAACTTTGTGTTGTTTTTGAATGTAAGTTCCATGATGGAACCAGTGCAGCACAGACTGCTCAAAATATCAACAAAGAGTTTGGGAAGAGTGGCTAAAGAACACACAGTACATCAGTGGTTGGAGAAGTTCCATTGGGGGCGGTGCCTATGTGTCTATCTGTGGGTAGAGTGCCGGCCTCATATGCTGAGGGTGGCAGGTTCAAGCCCAGCGCCTGCCAAACTGCAACAAAAAGATAGCCGGGCGTTGTGCTGGGCACCTGTAGTTCCAGCTACTCAGAGTCTGAGGCAAGAGAATCGCCTAAGCCCAGGAGTTGGAGGTTGCTGTGAGCTGTGATGCCACAGCACTCTAACAGGGGCAATAATGTGAGACTCTGTCTCTACCAAAAAAAAGAAGTTCCATTATGGTGACTTTAACCTTGAAAATGAGCCACGTGGGCCACCTACGACGAAGTGGATAATGGTGAGCAGCAAGCTGTAGTGAAGCAGATTCATCTCAAACTCAAGCGTGAATTAGCAGCAAGGTTTGATGTGATTATTCCAAGAATATTGGGCCGTGGAACACCAATGGGCAAGGGAAAGAAGCTGGATAGATGGGTTCTGCATGAATTAAGCAAACATCAAAAGGAAAATCATCTCACAGCCTGCCTGTCTCTGCTCTGACATACTGGGGTTTCTACACTGCATTATTATTTTGTTGTTGTTGTTGTAGTTTTTGGCCAGGGCTGGCTTTGAAACCGCCACCTCTGGTATATGGGGCCAGCACCCAACTCCTTGAGACACAGGCACCACCCTCTACACTGTATTATTATGTGTCCTGAAAAATAGATTCCTTTTACTATCACAAGTGTTCGGCACAATGGTTGGATACTGAAACAGCCCCAAACCGAATTATCTAACCAAAAAAAGCTGATGATGTCCGTTAGGTGGTCTAGCACTGATAGTGTCCACTACAAGGCTTCATGAAACATGGTCAATCAGTTATGACCAGTTGGATGAAGTAATGAGGAGGCTTGTGATTAAGCAGCTGAGACTGGTCAGTAGCGACAGGGCAAGCCTCTTGCAAGACAACTTTCAACCACATGTTACCCAAACAATGCTGCTCAAACTACAGGAGCAGGACTTGGAAACTGTCTGTCATCCACTGTCATCACCAGACCCTGCACCAACTGATACCACTTCTTCCAGGCTTTGGACGCTTCTTGCAAGGAAAAATACTTAATTCTTAACAAGCTGTGGAAAACTCCCTTTGTAATTTCATCCCCCTCACTCTCCAGGCTTCTTTCTTCTGGCATAAACAAGCTACCGTTAAGATGGCAGCACCATGTCAACTGTTTAGGTGCCTAATTTGATTAACTATGCCATTTCTTGTTTGAAATATAATAAGCTAAACTTTGATTCAAAGTGATTTCATTTAGATAAAATACAAATCAGGCAGAACTAACGTATAGTATTGGAAGTCAGGTAATGTTTATTTTTGGTGGAGGGTTGAAACAGGGAAGGATTTGAGTGGACCTTCTGGGATAGTGGGAACATTCTCTTTCTTGATCTGGGAGCTGGTTACTTTGCGGTGTTCACGGCAGAATATTCATCAAGCTCTGCCTTCTCACCTCTGATGTATGTTATGCTCCACTATAAATTGCATTAAAATGCAAAGAAAATTCTAAGCACTGCTTTCGAGCAAGGGCAAACCAAAAGTAAGTAATCAGAGGCAGCAACAATAGTTTCAGAAAAGTCAATTTCATGGCATAAAGTACCACATGAACCCATGTTATTTTATATAGACAAGAGGTTGATCCACCACGACCAGTTGCAAACCTTTATGCCTTAAGTGAATTAGCATCCATTTATAGTATGCAAAATATTTGAAAGAGAAAAAATTACTAAAACATACTGTTAGGGTATATACTGAGTGTATGCCGTGTAGATGCCAAGTTACCAACATACACGTAATCACTTCCGTTAGCACAGGCACAGCCCGCGACAGCTTGGACATCCTCTCATTAAGGCCAACTGCACTCCTGCCACCTCCTCTGCGAGAAAACCTGTGACCTAATAGGGGTCTGTTCCTCAGAAGATCAAACCACGAATGGAAGAAAAAGTATCCAATGTACTCAACCTCATTATGAAACTAATTTTTAGCTTTCATAGGAAAGCTATAACCCAATTTTAGCCTAAGAATATGGGGAAAGGGGAGGGGAGGGGTGGAGGAGGATGGGTGGAGGGAGGGTTTGGATTGCTGGGATCACGCCTATGATTTATCCTATGAGGGTACACGTGGCTCTTTCTAAGTGTGGAATATAAATGTCTTAACACAACAATTATGAGAATGACATGATGGCTATGTTGGCCAAATTGGAAGAAAGTATTTCAAATCGTATATGGAAACAGCACACTGTACCCCCTGAAAGTATTAATGTAAACAACTATGATTTAATAAAAAAAAGAAAAGAAAAGAATTCATCCATGTAATAAAAACATTTGCATCTTCCAATATTTTGAAATAAAAATTATGAAAAAGGAAGAATTCATAAAATAAGTAAAAGTGAAACAAAGGAAACATCCAATTACAGATGTGAGTTTGTGTGTGTGAAAGTCTATCCTGGCTGACTTTTGTATATTTTAGCTGTTTTGCAGATAGAGTTTTCCATAAGGCATAGTTCCTAATAAATGGAATAATATCATAATAAAACAAGAAGGCTCGGCGCCTATAGCTCAACCGGCTAAGGCGCCAGCCACGTACACCTAAGGTGGCGGGTTCGAATCCCCAGCCCGGACCCGCCAAACAACAATGACGGCTGCAACCAAAAAATAGCCAGGCGTTGTGGCGGGCGCCTGTGGTCCCAGCTACTTGGGAGGCGGAGGCAGGAGACTCGCTTGAGCCCAGGAGTTGGAGGTTGCTGTGAGCTGTGATGCCACGGCACTCTGCCCAGGGGGACAGCTTGAGGCTCTGTCTCAAAAAAAAAAAAAAAATAATAATAATAATAAAACAAGAAGATCAAACCAGCTACCTAACAGCAGGTGTAACATATGGACCCTTCCTAGAGGAGAATGACAATTTGTCCTCACTGAATGTGGACTATCTGGGATGGGGGTTGACCTGGCAGAGACGCTGCTGCATCAGATGGGCCCAAGGGGAATGTTTCCTTGGCTCCTCCCCAAGGCCATCATTGACCTTGGTCCATGTGTCCCCAGTTTGTGAAGTCTGTTGCTTTTGTACCTTGATCATCTCCTCATGACCAAAGCAAGAGCACCGGTCCTGAGGAGGAGCTCTGGCCATCGCGCTGGCTCACCCACGGCAAGAAGCTCCATGAACGCAGAACCTCTTTCTCGTCCTGTGAACAGGGTACAGGAAAACTGTGCAGAATCAAAGAATTGCAGGGCCTACGCTTTCACGGACATTTGGCCCCGTTTCCTTGTGCTGTCTGGGAAAGGAAATCTGGAGGGTTCCACCTACACAAACTCACAGTTTTGCTTATTTTCCTTTCAAGTCTCCTTCTGAGGCCAAGACGTTGGGAGATGAATAGACCATTTATTGCCCTGGATCAGGCCATCGCAGTCTGTCATTGCGCAATGTGTTTTTTATGTGCGAACTTGGATGCCAAACGAAGAACCTGAGCGGCGGGGGTGGGGAGGGGGAAATGACACCAGCAGCCGGTAGGAATGGGTGGCCTTGTTGGAAGACTGATGTAAAAGATGACAGGGTCATAGTAGCCGCTCCCCTGAATATCAGTGGGCAACAACTGTGACAAAATAAACAATGCAAGAATAAAATATATGGAAGATGGCGCCCATGAGGCCTTAAATAAAGTCGGCATAATTTAGTCACTTGGGGGTTCACATGTGACCTCTACCGCCAAAGGGGAATTTGTAAATACAGTGAAGAGTCCCGGGAGATGTGAGTCGATGCTGTCAAGTGAGATGGAGCCATCGCTATAAAAAATGTACACCGAGACCACCTGCCAAGCTGCGGCCTAAGAGGACAACAAATAAATCCAAATGCCCTAAGTGGGGAGGGGGAGAATTATTTTATTAATCACTTACACGTAAATATGAAAATGTCTAGTACATCCATTCCATTGAAAGCAATCTAATAAAGAATTGGAGACAGTCGCAGGGATGGTAAGTTGGGATCTGGGTCAGAGAAAGGGACCCACCGGAAATGCACAGTGAAGACTTCTGGGAGGTTAGGGACCGACTGACAGTAGCTATTTCCCTCTGGCCTGGGAGTTCGTAAGCACTTTGTCTCCCCTCCTTCTCAGATGTCTTCCTCTGCAACTGATGAACACATCTTATTTTTAACTAGAAGCCAGTCAAACAGGAGACCTTTTTTTTTTTTTTGGCCAGGGCTGGGTTTGAACCCGCCACCTCCAGCATATGGGGCCGGGGCCCTACTCCTTTGGGCCACGGCGTCCCATTTTTCTTGTCTTAGTAGCTGCTGTTGTTTCTCCTGAACAACTGATGCATTTGTGCCTTGTAGAGCGGGGACCCCTGGAGCTTACGCTATTTCTTCTCTGTTTCAACTGCTACTAAACTCCAAACCAAATTTATGACTCACCCTTCCCAGAAGCTTTGCAGAACTTCATTTTCGTGAGTGTACTCTGTGGACTCCTCTCCTGTCTGGCTCTGCGTTATGTCCTGACTCTTTTCTCCATTTTCCTTGCCCCTCTCTCCTCTATTTACTTTATGGTGAACAAAAATATTCTACATAGATTTTAGAAACCACCTTCTGACACAAAGTCCTATTCTCATTTAAATAAACGGCATTCATAATGGTGGCGTATAAAATGTTCTGTGCCTTGCTGTGTCAGCTTTGTAAAGGGGGACGTTTTTAAAGTAAGATCAACAAACACAGAAATAGCTAGATTGGAACTTTGGAAGAAGGATTCCAAATTTCTTGCTTTGACTGGTGGCTCACCCTTCTCAGCAGGGAAGGAAAATATTTTAGATCCGTGGTCAAGTGCGATCGTCCATTTCATCAGAAGCAGGGAAAATACCAGGGAATTAAAACAAATTCCACCAAAATTTTTAGTGTATTTCAGATGGGCTCCATGATTGCTAATATGTAAGGCTGTATATTTTAAAGTCATACATCATAAAACAAATTACATTATTTTCCATAACCTGTTTATACTATTTTCGGAGCACATTATATTTCAGAGGGGTATCTAAGGCTGGACAGTTAACTTCGCAAACTCATCCTAGAAAAAGTGCTGTGTGCCTTATTGCTTCATATCATTACTGTCACCTTCTGAGTACTCCCTTGGGGAAGCTGTGCCCTGACGCCAGCACCCCGTCCACACTTCAGGGCACTTTTTCTAGGACGAGTTGTTAGACCATGCACAAAACCAGCTGATGGCCATTCCAGAAAGAGTCCCCGAATTTCTTTGAAGGGGGACTCAGTGCTGGCTTCAGTGCATAGCTTCCCAAGGGGAACGTTTCAAAGGTAACTGTACTTATATTCAGCAATGAGTCACTTAGCACTTTTTCTAGGATGAGTTCATGAACTTGTCCAACTTTTATTTATTTAGTTCTGTTTTTCACCTATTTTATTTAAGATTGCATTATTATAAAAGGAATACAAACTTGTATTAATAAACAAGTGAATAATAAAGTAAAAGGCAAAAGTCTTTACTGTCCTACTGCCCTCAACTTAATCCCAGGACAATTAACAATCTTTTTTTTTTTTTTTGGCCAGGGCTGAGTTTGAACCCATCACCTCCGGTATATGGAGCCAGCACCCTACTCCTTTGAGCCACATGTGTGCCTTGACAATTAGCAATCTTGTGTCTGTCTTTCTAGATGTTTTCTAAGTGTACACACACACACACAAATCCGTGTATCCATGAGAATCTACAGCAGCAGTTCTCAACCTGGGGGTCACGACTCACAGGAACTGTATTAAAGGGCTGTGGCATTAGGAAGGTTGAGAACCACTGATCTACAGAATGGATATTTCAAAAAGAGGCTTTCTATTTTAAATGGATCAATTGGATATGCCACAGTTTATTTACCCTTTCGTTTCTTTGTTTAATGGTTTCTTCCACTTGATTTCACAGCTACAAGAGGAAAACAGACAGCGGCACATCCGGCCCTGAATTAACACTCACAATTTGTATGTTCAAGTCCCATATTCCATATTGCATCTTAACACGCCTGCAGATATGAATTCACTTACTCTCTCTTTCATCTACAAATTCAATGAGAACAAAGATGGTCACATAGCTGAGGCTTCATGGTCCCTGGACAGGACTGCACTCACCAACATGCGTCCAGGCGCTGTATTCACTGTATTACAGTACTTTCTTAGTTCTATGTGTGTTAAATTTGTAATTTCCCCTAATGGTCACCAGAGGGCATCAATTACTCAGCGCATTCAAATCCGTAGGCCGCTAGCACAGCTGACACCAGCTTACCTCTCTGCTTGCACGTGTGTCTGCTTACCTTGGCTGGTATTTTCTAAATTAGATTATATTTTTCAAATGGTAGCTATTGAACCCTCTTCCCCAACTGATAAATGCAACAATGCGGGAAAAGTGCTTTACACAGTGCCTTACTACAGAAACTTAGTCATTTTTATTGTCACTCATAACCCAGTTTAAAAAGAGAGAGAACCATCCTTTGCTGTAATAGTTTCCCTAACTGTACCCTTCCTCAGGTTCTTCCATTTAATAACCATGCAGCGCAGAGTTGTCACACCATTCCCAAAAGCACTTTGGCCTCAAATTGCTTGATTAACTTCAGAATAGAAGAGTGGCTCTAACTAAGCACTCTAAAATACTTAAATGTTTTTATTCTTGGCCATGCACAGTGGCTCACACCTGTAATCCCAGCACTTTGGGAAGGCAAGGCAGAAAGAACACTTGAAGCCAGACGTTTGAGATCAGCCTGGGCAACGTAACAAAAACCCATCTCTATGAAGTAAGTATAAATAAATAAATAAATAGCTGGGCATGGTGGTGCATCCCTGTAGTCTCAGCTATTCCCAATGCTGAGGCAGGAGGATCACTTTGAACCCAAGAATTAAGTTATGGCAAGCCATGGGCCTACCACTGCACTCTAGCCTGGGTGCCAGACTGAGACCCTATTTCTAAAAGAAGTTTTTGTTCTTAATTTTTATTAAATATGTTCATTTATTATATGCCGTGCAATATGCACATTATACATACTTTTTCATCAGGGGATATGGGGAGATAGCCTGGAAAAATTACATTTTCTAGTAACCACCACCCCAAAGGCAGACTTTTAGTCTACATTACGCTTGATGTCACCTATAGACATTATTTAAGTATGTCCATGCCAAGGGCCAATGGCCACTTTCTCTAACACTTTGTTCACGAATGCAGCTATGGAGCGATTACAGAAAATTTCCTTAATTTTCTATTTTTCAAATATTTTACACAGGTAAACACAGACAAATGCATTTTTATTTAAATAGAAAAAAGACTTTCTGAAGTTTACTAATGGCGACAAAAATTCAAAGGCAAGAGTAGCTAGCAAAAGGCAGTAAGCATAAGTGCCACACGGTGGCGCTATGTCATCGTAAATGAGAAAGGTTTTAGCCATCTGCTGAAGGTAGTCGCCTCTGAAAACAGAAAGACCAGGAATATTGCCAACCCCGTGTTACTCCAATTTGAATGAGAGAATCCAGTAGAGTTTAACATTTAGAATTGATTGCTATAACCTGTCTAACCAATTAAGCAGCACTAAAATGCAAACATAAGGACTATGAGGAAATCACTGCTGAAAAGTGGGTTTGAGAAATTCTACATTGAAGTTCCATAATGTTAACTTATGCCACTGCTTTTAAGAGGAATATTGTCAGCTCTCCCTGGATGTACAAGGGACTTTCACTTTCGTTATTATATCTTGCTCTCTACATGATCCAGCGAAGCAGGCGAGGGAGTTTTATCTATTTCACAGCTCAGGAAACTGAACCCTTTCCTGGCATTCAAAGATTACAAAACCTTCTGTAGCCCCAAGGAGCTTTGTGTATCCTAATACCTCACTGGTGCTTGGGAGAAAGTATAAATCCTGCAAGCACTTTGCTAAGCCACTTTGGAACTCTGGCATTTATGTTTTGCCCACACCCCACCCAGGCAGATCCTGTTGTATCCTAAGGTTTCTTTTCATTCCCCGTTACCCAGGTCAGAATAGCAACCGAAGTGCTGATCATGAAGAAGGCCCGGCTTCCTCCACTGCCACAGAATCCCCAAGGAGCCTGTCCTCCACCCCAGACGTGGAGAATGATTTATTATCTGCACCCGTCCGCTGTGGAGCTGAAAGCTGCATCCTGAGTCTAGTCCCGCAGGAGAGGGAGACTGCAGAAAACAAAACACCACCCACTCATTTCCTATTCATGGAAAAGCCAATGTATAATATGATTACGTACATGATGGATTGGATCCGACAGACAGTATAAAAGGCAAGCCAGAGAACATTAACTGGAGAGTGGAATTTTCAATGATATTCAATGTGCCTTCTAGTCAACAGGGAAGGAGAGAAGGGGGAGGTGACATACGCAAAGAGACACACCAATAACTTTCAGCATCAAACTTTAAAATGAATGTCACTACCAGGCCAGGGCTCACTGGGTGTTTGTCCCATGCCAGGTGCCTTGCTGTCCGCTAGAAATGTTTGATGTCTTTCAATTACCTTTGGTTTACAGATATGGAAATAGAGGTAAGCCCAAGGTCACTGGTAAGCACAGAACAGGACTTGCACCCAGATCCCGCTGTGCACACCCACCTGCTATGCTCGTCCACGAGCTATCCTGCCAGGTAGCACACTGCCAGGATGCTCACTGGTGGTCAGGACCCACCTGCATGGACACAGGCTGCTTTCAGCTGCCAAGCACTCTGAGTAGGTGGCATCTGAGACTAGATACGGAATTCTAAGAAGCAAAGGCAGCTTAAGCCTCAAGGTTGTTCTTTATCGCCGGCCTTGGTGAGTTCCAGGAGGAGTCATCAAGTGGTCCAGGGGAAGAGAGGAGGCCAGGTTGCAATCAGAAAACATTTCTAACTGGGCACTTTTGGCAAATCTTCAGGACCAAAAGGACCAAACCTCCAAGTCTTCACTAATTTTAGGTGATGCCATTTTTCACTCTAAATAAATATTCACTTTCATAGTTACTTTTGTATTTGTAATTTTACATTGTTTTTTAAGAGAGCCACCTAAGTCACATAAGTTTCAAGCTTCTTTGTGAACCTGGCTCTGCCTGTGCCTTTTCCAGTTGTTGAAAATTTTGCCTATCATTCCTTAAAAGACTAAATAATTTCATCATGGTATAGATGCCATGATGGCTGAGCATAGTGCCCCAAACATAGATTTCCTAGAAAAGGCGAGGAAGGGCAGAAAGAAGGAAGGAAAGGAGGGCAGAAATGAACAGGATTTTGTGTGTTAATAGCTGGTTTGATACAAGGAAAGCAAAGGAGTCAGCTCTGCACGGCTAAGAGCACATTCTTGGTCTTGTTGTTGTTGCCCAGAATGACATCATCAAAGATCACTGTAACCTCAAGCTTCTGGGCTCAAGTGATCCTCCTGCTTCAGCCTCCCAAGTAGTTGGGACTACAGGCATGAGTCACGGCACCTGGCCAAGAGTACTTCTTTAAAACAAAAAAGACAAAACAAAACAAAAAGCAAACTTTCTAAATAGATTGGATTTCTTGTCTTATGATCGTTCTAGAATACTTAAAACAGTTTCAACAGGCCATGTAATAATAAGACAAAAGTTTCCTCTTGCCATGGATGCTGTATGGCTAAAAACAGGATCTCGACTTTGTTCCTGCAGGGTTTTTGGTGTTTTGCTACCAGCAATCAGTCACGTACTCAAGTCATGCCTTCATCCCGCTCGTCCAGTTAAAGGGTGTTAAAATTTCTTAAACAACTGGGGCATTAGTTGTGGAGGTTTCCAGGGAGTTGTTTCAGCTGCTGTAAGTGGGCTGTGGCTCCTGTGGGGGGCGCCAGAGCTCCCTGAACGTAGAAACTGGAAGCCTCGCCAACCTCGCTGGCCCAAACTACCTGGGCTCACCATTCATTCACGCCACTCATCGTGACAGGCCTGCTAGAGACAGCCCGACTTTACACCTCTGTGGAGCTCACCTTTGCTTTTAGCGAGTATTTCTCACCAGAGTATTGGGGTTCAGATTCACGTTAATTTCGGGTGTAGGGGACAGAGTAAATAAAATGACAAAATAAAAAAGGTTAAATAACTTTCAGAAATATAAACACATATTCACGTAGGAGATTGCTATTCTTTCAACTTCTTTTTATAAAGCATTTATGCACGCATTATGGTTTTAAAACACAGACAGCTGTTTAAGCCATTCACATAGAAAGAAGAGAGGGGAATTTTTTTTTAATGTGGGGGCAGGGTAAAGGGAGTAATGGAATTCCTTCATCTGGTGTGCATTCATATAAAGCAGAAATAAAGAAGTGCATGTTTATCCTATTAAGCCTGTAAATCTTAAGGAACCCCAGCTGCTGCCCAACCCAAAAGCCTTGTGCAAATTTACTGTTCACAATATCTGACCTTCCAGGCTCTTTGTTATTTGTTAAAATGTCCTAAAATCAGAAGTACTTTAATAGCTCAGAATTGCTTTAATAGTTCCAGGCTGGAATTAAACTCTGTGGTCATTTGTTTTAATCAAGTACTAAAAGAAATTCTGGCTCCCACCGCCTTAAGTAAAATTATATTTTCTGGAAACAGAAAACACCCTTTACAAAAAAAAAAAAGTCAGTATCTATTGTGTATTCACCGTCTGTGCTGGGATGGGTGCATGTTTGAGCGTCTTATTTGGGGGACGGTGAAATATACATAGAAAAGTGAAGTGCATGTGTAGATACAAAGTTACTTTTAAAAATTCCCTCTGGACCAGAAGGCTCAACTTCCTCCGGACCAGAAGGCTCAACTCCACAGGGCAGCATCTCTGTCTCCATTCTCTCTGTTTCCATCTTGAAAAGAAAAAGCTGTCCTCGGAGGCCATTGTGGGCTTCCGAATCACACAGTGTCACCTATGGACGGAAGTAAGCATCAGAACAGTCTCTGGTCGCCTGAAATTTAAGCAGGCTTACCAAAGCCCTCACGATGACAAATGCATGTCTTCGGAGGACGGTTCCTGTGGCGTTGGGGTGCACTAGACCATCTGGCGTGGGTGGAGGGCAGGTGAGAATACAGTGGCACTGGGAAAATAGGTCACCTCACTTTGGAGGAAAGACATCGGGGCAGTTTGAGGTCCCGCTGAAACATAAGAACAAGGACAAAGCATCTCTCTATATTTTTTCAGCTGAATCGTGTCTATTTGTCATACAGCAACTCTCTTCAGGGCGTTCAGAGAACGCTTCTAGTTGGATACTACGGAGCCGGGCTCTGTAGAAAACAGAAACAGCTTTGAATTCTCCGCACAGAGCAGAGGCTGGGCGTCCGGCGGGAGCAGCAGGCGGTGCCCTGGTGCTGGGGCGCGGAGGTGGGCTCGGGATGGAAGAGGTGCGGCTGGGAGCAGGGCAGGCTGTTCGCAAGCTGAGGGGCTGGAGCGACCGGGATCTTTGGTCCACGCTCACTTCCCGGGCCCCTTCCCGGCTGGGCTTGGTGGCTGTAAAGCCACCTTCTTCCAAGGGCCTGTCCTCTGTGTGCTACAGAACGAAGTGACCACTAGAGGGCAATATAGGGCGGTACCGTGCAATAGAGGACCATGATCCCAGGCTGGAAGAGCTGAAATAATGATCAGCACACAGGTACATCACGAATTAAAGACGCGTGCGGAGTATGCTTTCCAATCCATCTTCTCCATAACCCTACACCCCCTCAAAGGTAAACATTTAACTGAATGATAAAGTGCCTGTGCTGTTCATCTATCTTGTTTTTTTCTCTTAGTTTCTGAGAGTTGGAAGGAGTTTTAGAGACTAAAGAATGCCTCCATGTCAGAACAGACTAATTTCTGAAAGCCTTCACTGCTCATAAGCCCAAAGAATAAGATCAAAGCGGTGATTTTTCAACCAGGGAAATTTGCCCCCTCAAGGAACATGTGGCACTATCTGGAGATATTTTTGGTTGTCAAAGTGGGGGAGGGGAGGACATAGATACCAACATGGGGGTGCAGGCTATGGTTCGGCTGCGCCTCCTACAGCACACAACGCTGCTTCCAGTGACAAAGCACTGCCCGTCTCAGAGAGCCCATAGCACCGAGGCTGAGGAAGCCTGGTCCAAAGTGACTCCACAGCCTATACATGTGTCCCCTCCAAACCAGGTGTAGCCCAGTCCCTGAGCACATCAATCCAGGCACATTCTCCTCAGCGCATCTGTGCCCCTCCCACATGCTGTGTGTCCCTTACAGGGGTGACCTGCTGGGGCTGACTGAGTTAGAGGCAGAGAGACCCATCCTTCTGATTCTGCAGCACAGAGAGACACTACACAGCATCTGCCCCCCAGGGCTTTAGCTGAATTCACGGCCCACCTTGCAGGAGCACCAACTCTGCCTCTAGCCTAGCCCTCTGATCTGGAATCTGGCTTCCACCACTTACCAACTGCGTGACCTTAAGCAAGTCACTCAGACTCATTTGACAACAGCACCTCCTGGGATGTATAAAGAGCAAATGAACGGATACAGTAGAACCCCCATAGTTGACCACCTCCCTACACTGACCACCTCCTTACATTGACCCAATTTTCATAGACTGGACATGCACCATATGTACGTGTTAGTGCAGTAGGCCTAGTTCCTTGTGTAGCCCACTGCTCTATGTTGACCAGTTTGCTACAGTCCCTTGGGTGGTCAACTTACAGAAGTTCTACTGTATTTGTCTCTGAACATAAGAACAAGTCTATTTAATTACTTTTATACACGCCTTTGAGGAGAAACCAAGAGTGAATCTCCTACTGGGAGAGAGAGAAAAGGGGAAAGGCCCACACGCCTAGTGGGCCCATAAGTGCAGTGGGCATTTCCCCTTCTCTTCTTCCCAGGGCCTGACTCACTCTGAGTGCATGTGCCACATCTGTCTCTGTCCCTTTGCATTTCATTTTTTAAAAAAACTTCTTTTGTATATGCCATTATTGCACATCTCATTTTATTAGTATTATTCAATTATTTTCCCCAGAGACAGTGCAGGGAAGTGATTACAAACTCAGCCTGCCTAAGAGTGAATCCTGCCCCTCTCTTCCCTAGATAGCTGAGCTGGAGCAGGTTATTTACCTCCCCCAAGCCTTCATTTTCCCACCTGTAAAATGGGCACAATAACAGTACCGGTCATTGTCAAGATGACTAAGCATTGCTAAAGAATGTGGAGCAGCATCCAGCACGTGATAGGCACTAAGTAAAATATAAGTAAATGAAAACAATATCAATGTGGTTAATGCGATTTCCCTCCAGCACCAAAAAATGTAACCCAAATACACTAGAATAACAAATGACGGAATGGCTGAGGCTAAGCTTGCAATGCGGGTACTCTAACATCATTTGTCCATAGGTGCTGGGCTTGAGGGAAGAGCTTCCTTGGCTGGTAGGAACCTTCATAGTGGATAGCTCCACATTTGGCCCCCCTCCTCCAATTTTACTAAGAAGGAAACTTGAGCACAAGGAGTATTGATGGTTCATAATACAGAAGGACTGGACCACAGCCTGCCGCCTTTTGGCCTGCATTAGGTAACTTCAATCAGTAACCGCAGTATTGATCTGATGTGGTTATTAGCCTTCTCCAGGACTTGCAATCCAGCTCCCTCACATCCAGAAACAGCATTATGTGCCTTATGCTCTGGCCCTCTGTGACTGATGCCTCAACAGACACTCAATTCAAAGTACCTAGCTGTTTTTTTCTTAAATGCGTTTTACCTTGAATAAAATACCATTAATACTACCAAAAGAAAACTTAAAAAACAATAAAATCAAATAGTGACACCACGCAGCTAAGATATTACAGACTTTTTCTTGAAAAAAATCTGCTGTCCTTCAAAGCTAACTTTGTAAATATTCACCCCATCAACACCTTGCAGTTACTGGAATGGGTTTCTTACACTGTGTTGTAGCTATTGGTTTATTCCTCTGTCTCCCCATTTTATGAAATCTTAGGGGCAGAACTACAATTTTCAACTGTGTCCTTAGCAGCTGAAGGACAGTGCCAGGCACATGTCAGTTTCCATAAATGTTTTCTGCTGCTTTGGGTGGTGATGCCACAGGAGACCCAGGCCCCCAAGGCAGTGTTCCCCAAAGCATGGCATATGGACTGCTTCTGAGATGATTCTAGGTAGAAAGAAAGATGATTTTAGATAAGACATGGACAAAGTATGAAATAACACTGAATTATTTAATGAGAAAGTTATTCCTCATCCAATGATCCGTCAACTTTTCTGGTTTCTTCAGGGAGAAAGTCTCCATTGGGTACTAATATGTCATAAGCATCTCTCTCTCTCTCTCTTCCTCATTCATCTCAACATTTTTTGGATGAACTAAATAAAACCAGGACTTAGAATGTTGTATCTGCCTAGAACTTAAGCTTAATACATTGTTTACATTACATCTATTTATGACCAATTCTTTTTCATAGCAAGTGATGATTTCATTACATCTATTACATCACAGCAAGTGATGTTGTCATTACATCTATTTATGAAATTCCTTTTCACAGCAAGTCTTCCATTTTCCTTGGTTGGACAGAGGCAGCTGTGCTGAGCAAATATCCCCTGTTCTCCCCTCCACTTTCTGGCCCTTTGCAGTGAGAGTCATGTCACTGGTCTGCACTAAGAAAATGGAGTAGAAGGCCCCTTTGTCACCTCTGGGCTGGAGCACTGACATCTGATGTGTGGTGCTAACCACTCTTCCCTCAGTGACCCTGGAGGCCACATTTTGAGATGCTGGCATTCCATGACAGATGGAGCCTGGACCTAGGTGTTGCCATATATCTTCAAGAAAAGCTGCCCTGAAAAGTCATCCAATTTGCATTGCATTTTGCATGAATGAAAAGTAAACTTTTGCTTTGTTAAGTCACTGTGATATTAGGATTTATCTGTTACAGCAACAAAGCCTATCCTATCCTGACTAATACTCAGTGTTAATAATTTTAAAAGATACTAACAGTATTTTCAAATTTTAAAAATCACAGGTGAGTAAATTTAAAGAAAATATTACCTGAAAAGTGGCCTAGAAAATGACAAAAATTATAAAAGTAATGCCCAAATGCTACTTAGTGTCATAGAGTCTTAGAGTTGCTTCTCCAAAAGAGTTGAAAGTGCCTTCCCCTCACTAGGATCCCTGCAAAAGTAGGACCACGCTGAGGTGAAGAATAGCTCGGGTCTAAAAACAGAACAAAGTGAAATAGTAGCAGTTTTAGGGATCAAATTTGAGCCTCTGCCTTTTTGGCAATCAGCTGAATTAACTGCCTCTAAAAAGTGGAGGCAGGTAATTGGAATTAGGAGGCCAGAGGCAATGACTTCCAGTTATCTGGTTTCCCATGGGCAGCACGACACACTCTCACTATCTTCCCTTTTATGGAATGCAGCCCCGTCACATACATCTGTGGACTGGGTGCGTGATTCAAGGTCACGGACTCCAAGGCTGGTGTTTCTGTGTCCAGTCCTCATTCTCACTTGGATGGAAGTCTAAGTTATTTATTTCTGTGCATTTCACCAGACGGGGAATGGATTTGCATTGGGGGGATGATTTAGTATTGATCAAAAGTTATACTGTTTCAAAGTGGGCAGCAAGGCCCGTGGAGTCAATTGCTTCCAATTAATTTCTCTTCCTGAAAGAGAGGCCGGGATGGAATTGATCTTGAGTCTTAGATATCTCTGGGGCACAGTGACAAAGTAGGAAACACACAGCATAAGTCATTAGGAAATCGGACTCCAACCCTAGCTGAGTTGTTTGGCTGTGAGCCAGTAGCTTTGCCTCTCTGTGCCTGTGCTTTCCATCCTTACAACAGAAGCATTGAGTTCGTACTATACAAGGGATGCTGCACCAAGCACTCTGCAAACAGAACTCATTTCATCCTCAGAAAGAAATATGCAGAAGCCATTATGTTATTATCTTCGTTTACAGACGAGGAAAATGAGACTTAATTGGAGAGGGTCAATCATTTCCTAGAAGTTCCTAACTGGTGAGGCCAGAATGTAAAGTCAAGTGCAGGTGGCCTTAGAGCCCTAGACCATCCCAATCCCTTTCTCTCAGTGCAAGGTGAGGCTTCCTGCTGACTCTGGGTCAGGGTTCTCTGGACTGTCACACAACCTGTAGTTTAAACTCCATTTGGCCACAAGGGGTTAATCTGAATCACCGGCGGCCGGAGAGGAGAAGTGGCAGCCAGCACTGCCAGCGCCACAGTGCTTAGCAACAGTGGAAACAAGCAAAGTGCGGGGAGGAAGGGAAAATGAGCCTCAGGGTGGGTGGGAGGAAGGCCTGAAGAAGGGGAAGGAAAGGGGCTGCCTGGGAGGGCTTGAGCCGCGATGGGGACATGCTGAGCTGAATGCCTGCTCTGTACTGTTACCTGGGCACTATCATTATGAGATATCAGAGGCAAGGAGGAAGATAGACAATGAAAAGACCTCACTGTGTAAGGCCAACCTTGCCATCGGCACTTAGGATGCCTGTAGACGCCTGGCAGGCACCAGCCCACAAAGGGCCTGGACACGGACCAGGGAAAGATCTCAGCTCTCCAAAGCCAAATAGAGACCCCAAAAGAAGACGATTTCAGATTAGTAATAACAAAGCCTCAATGAAGCCCCCGACACATCTGGGAAAAAAGTATAGGAGCATCTCCAGCTTCCAGCGCAAACATGTGGCAGGTGAAAATAACCTGCAGTCTGCCCACCGTGTATTCCTTTGGTTTGAGTAACTTCAAAACATCTGAAAATCTCACCAATATCTTTAGGATGCTCCAAATCTATGTTGTAATAGCTACTTCCTGACAATTAATTAATCAGATGACATTGCAGTTACCGTAAGAAATTTGGGGAAAGGTTTATTTCTGGAACATGGGGCTGGGTCCTAGGAAGCTGGAGTTTGCAGAAGTGCAGAAACTACATTGTGAGTTTCAGGCATTAGTGAGAATGTCTTCTCAACGGGAAAAACAGGGGAACGACCCTGGAGGGAAGACCAGAATATCTCCCAACTGGTCCTTGATGCTGCATGGCTGTGTGTCTTTGGGGATGCCATTTGTGTTCACTCATCAGACACCTATAGCACAGGTGAGGGGAGGGGCACAAATGGCACATCTGGCCCACAGTTGCTTAGCGTCTCTGGGGAAGAAGGAAGGCCAGACACGCCAGGTAGCACGGTCCATGCCGTGTGTGCGGCGCGGGGAGGAGCGCGGAGTTGTTACAGAAGGATGAGGAGCGCAGCATCACAGGACGGGAGAGAGGCCTTGCCGGAGAAGGAACTTCACACACCGACTTGTGATGCGGCTCTTCTGGATAGATCACGTCTAGGGCACAGGGAGTCTGCAGGGATGTGGCAGGAACAAAGCTAGGGGCGTAAGCCAGGCTCAGACTCACTTGACATTCCGTTCATCACTTAATAATTGCGACCCGGGCAATGACTTAGGGGGTCATAGCAGGAGACAAGATACCCGGCGCAGGGTGGGGTAAGGACGAAGGAGAGGAGAAAGATAATAAAAATGGCCAATGAAGCCGGAGCACAGAGTATGAAAAGTGTGAAGGCAAAACGCACCGTGGGAAGGGGAGAGAAAGGAGGTTGCGTCTGAGATTGCGCATTGGAAACACGCAGGAGGCAGGAGAACAGGCCTTGCTGGGAGCTGAGAGTAGAACCTTCCAGAAAAACTTATAGGGCCTGGATTACTACCTTAATCCATTTGTTCATTTTACTAGAATGAAACACCTGAGACTGAGTAATTCATAAATAATAGACATTTATTTCTTACAGTTCGGGATCTGGTGAGGGCCTGGTCTCTGCTTTTGAGATGACGCCTTAAAAACTGAGTCTTCACACGACAAAGAGCAAAAAGGGCCAGTCCTCAACCTCTGTTATAAGGTTATTAATCCCAGTCATGAGGGCTCTGCACCTTTCAAAGGCCCCACCTCTTGCTATCATCATATTGGCAATTATGTTTTGTAAACGAATTGGGGGGTGGGGGGACACATTCAGACCGTAGTTAGTACCAAGAGAAGAAGTTTTGTTCTCACAGGTATGGAAATAATGAGTTTTAATCTTATGACCTGAACAAGCAAACTTCAAGACCATCTTCCCAGCTTTATAGAGCAGGCAGGTGGAAGAAGTCATTGGAAAACAACTGCAAAATTCCAGAAAAGACATTTAGAAAGGTCAAAATTAGAAGGAGTGGGGGAGGGGTGATTGGGATTTAAGGACAAGAGAGGGAGGGAAGGATGAGGAGCTGGCGGGGCAGCTGCTGTGCGGGGCTGGCTGGGGAGGAGGAGGAGGGAGAGAGGACGGAGGGGAGGTGGCAGCCGCTGTTCTGATTCTGCAGAGGGAAGGGCTAAGCCGGTGTTTTTTAACCTCTTTTATCTCGTGACACACTTGAACCTGCAGTTAAACTTCCACGGCACACTTAAATTATGTTGATCAAAAAAAGAACTAAAAGGAAAGAATATGCTTACTGTGCTTTGAACTTCTTTCAAAATAATATAATTAATGATCTTTAGAAATTTTCGCAGCATGCCTAAGATCCTCTTGTGGGGCACCAGTGTGCAGACCGATTGAAAATCACTGGGTGTTTCAGGGATTCAGGGTGAGGTTTGAGGTGACTGGCTACTCACTATGCCAATCCTTGGTCACATGTCCCACCACTGCTGCCACAGCTCCCCCCAGGACGAGAAGGGAACCCGGGCTGCCAGCATCACCTCTGCACACAAAGGGTTGCTCCTCATGCTCTGGGCCAGGATCTCTCCCCCCGTGCCCCCGCAGCACCAACTCCACTCCGCGGGGAAGGATGGACTCCACACCACCAGCTGGACCCCATACCACCAGCTGGCAATCCTTTTTATTTTAAAAGGAACACTGTATCCTAAAAAGTACATAGCAATGAGAATTCCCGAGTGAAGGAGAATGCCCTGTGTCTGTCAGTTAGCCAAGGACCTGCACTTTGTTTCCAATGCACGTCGACAGCACTTGGATCAGATCTGCACGGCCGGGCTAATTTCTTTTCAGATATAAATTGCTGCTGTCCCAAACCCACTGTGCTGCCTTTCCACAGAAATACCCCATTCTGTGTTTAATGAATTGGCAGGTTTGGTAGATGCAAAAGATATTTCTCTGATTGCAAACTCAAGCTAAAAAAAACCCTGCCCACTGGTGCACAGAGATGATTAAGTGGTGCAATATAGAACAGGACACAAAAAGCCACATGCCTGGGCCAGCTCAGATGTCTAACCGCTCCTGGATGCGGAGTTTGCCTGTTCTGCATCAGAAAACACTTGGCCACTGGGAAGATCCAACAGGAATCCCACAGCCCCCAGGCCAAACCTGAGGATGCGTACGTGTTAGGGACCATCCTGAGGTGCTTCTGGCATCTGGGCAGTCAGGGCCAGCCGTGTAGGAGGACAAGCCCCCTGCGATGTCGTGATTGCATGGGCTGGCAGAAAGTCCCGCTCTCCGCAACACGTCTCTCCATTCAGCTGCCAGAATACCCGCCATCGCCTCTCTATTAAGCGGCTCCGTGAAGTTAAGATGGTGGCTTTTGAGTAAAAGTCAGCAAGACTGGCTATATAATTTGGGGGCCCCAGTGCAAAAATAAAATGTGGGGCTTCCTGTTCAAAAGGTAGAAAAGTGGCTCGGCACCTATAGCTCAACCGGCTAAGGCGCCAGCCACGTACACC